>NW_006239258.1:529830-529960 GCF_000226075.1 Solanum tuberosum | reverse complement strand
ATTTGGGTAAATGAGTCTCCTATTTATAGAGAAAGAAAACCTTATTCCATAAGGGAAAAGTATTAGAATTTAAGGAAATCTTATTCCATAAAAAAAGGTATTAAAATTTAAGGAAATAATTCAATTTTAA
>NW_006239258.1:444256-529610 GCF_000226075.1 Solanum tuberosum | reverse complement strand
TGAACTTTTATGTTAAAATTACGCATGTTTATTTACTTAATTGAATTCAAGAAGTCAAAATAATTACAGAAAAAGAAAACAATCCTGCAGGGATTCGAACCGGGACAAAGAGTAGGATTGCACATGCTATTGCCAACTCCACTATGCATCACTTTGTTATTTCAGGAAGTCCAAATTCTATATATACCAATATAAAGTCAAATTTTTACGTGTATATATAGTATAATTTTTCGATGAAGGGTGTCCAATTGGACACCCTTGAGCCTACGTGGCTCCACCCCTGCTTCTATGACTTTGGTGTCATTGAAATTGAATGAGAAAATATGGAAGAAAATTGAAAGTGACTATTAAAGGGTGAATTCAATGAATGATTGGTTTGAAGATGGATAAGATAATTAAGTACGTTTAAATATGGCAACAGTTATTTGCGGTTTCAGATTTTCAAACTTAAAGTTATATTAACTGTGGGAAATTATTTTACTACAATCGGGATAGAATTTAATAAACTAAAAAACTGAAAAAAAATAAATACTACCCAATTCCCTTATGAAAATCCACATTTTTTCTATTTAGTTACATATTCTTTTACAATTATTTTTTACTTTATTTATTTTTATTATTAATTAATTTATTTTTTAAATAGTAATTATTAGATTTTTATGGTGATGACATGTGACACTTTTTACTTCTCCTATTATATATAGATAGATTCATCTCGATAATGTTGGTGAATTTACACCCCAAGCTTTTAATGATTATTGTATATCAACTGGGTTAACAGTTGAGCATTCGGCTGCTCATATTCATACTCAAAATGGTCTAGCAGATATATTGTTTAAACGCCTCCAATTAAATGTTAGACCAATGCTTATGAGAACAAAATTTCTCATTTCATTATAAAGTCATGTTATTTTGCATGCAGCAAGTCTTGTGAGGATTAGGCCTACAAGTTATCATAGAGTCTCCCCATTACAATTGACTTTTGATAAAAAACTAAACATTTTCCATCTTAGAATATTTGGATGTGCGGTATATGTTTCAATTGCTCCACCACAACGTACAAAGATAGGTTCCCAAAGAAGGTTGGGATATATATTAGGTATGTATCTCTTTCTATTATAAAATATTTGGAGCCTATTACTAGAGATTTATTCACGGCAAGATTTGTTGATTGTCATTTTGATGAATCAACATACGCAACATTAGGGGGAGAAAATAAGCAACTGAAAAAGGAAATAGATTGGAATACATTATTACTATCTCATTTAGATCCTCACACAAATAAATGTGAAATAGAAGTTCAAAAGATAATTCATTTGCAAAATATTGCAAATCAACTGCCAGAAGCATTTACTGACTTATCAAGAGTTACTAAATCTCATATTCCCGAGTTGATGTCCTGGTAGGACAATTAATTAATGCAAATGAGTCTAAAGCACGTTTAAAACATGATAGACCGATTGGTTCTAAAGTAAAATATCCTCGAAAAAGGAAAGGAACAAATGGTCATGATATAAAAGAACCTACTCAAGAAGAGTAAGGAGACATAATAATTGATGAAACCTTGGAAGAGGTTCAAGTGCCTGAAAATAACGAAGAGATCTCAATAAATTATGTCTCATTGGAAAAAATGTGCAATCGAAATAATATAATTATCGACAATATTTTTACTTATAATATTGCTATTAAAATAATGCAACAAGATGATGATTATGAACCAAAATCTGTCGAGCAATGTATACAGAGGAATGATTGGCCAAAATGGAAATATGCCATTCAAGTTGAATTAGATTCGCTTGAAAAACACAAAGTTTTTGGACCGATATTCTGAACACCTGAAGGTATAAATCTTGTCAGGTACAAATAGGTTTTTGTGCTAAAACGAAATTAGAAAAATGAAGTCGTAACATATGAAGCACGACTTGTGGCACAACGATTTTCACAAAGACCTGACATTGATTATATAGAAACATATTCTCATGTGGTGGATGCAATCACTTTCAGGTATCTTATTAATATGGAAGTTCATGAAAAACTTGACATGCATCTAATGGATGTCGTTGCAACCTGTTTATATGGCTCAGTAGACAACGACATTTTTATGAAAAATCCTGAAGGGTTTAAAATGCCTGAAATGTATAAAGATTCCCAGGAAACCTGTTCAATAAAACTTCAAAAATCATAATACGGATTGAAATAATCAGGACACATGTAGTATAATCGCCTTAGAAAATACCTATTAAAGAAAGGGTACAAAAATGACTCAATTTGTCCTTGTGTATTTATTAAAAGGTCTGGATCAGAATTTGTTATAATAGCGGTATATGTTTGATGACTTGAATATCATTGAAACTCGTGAAGGGATTTCAAAGGCAGTAGAATGTCTCAAAAAGAAATTTGAAATGAAAGATCTTGGAAGGACAAAATGAACATTTTACGAATAGAATATTTATTCATCAATCAACATACACCAAAATTATTTTTAAAAGAGTTTACATGGATAAAGCACATCCATTAAGTACCCCAATGATTGTAAGATCACTTGATATTAATAAGATAGATTTGACCTCATGAAATGATGAAAACTTGTTGGCGATGAGACCTCATATCTTAGTGCAATTGGTGCATTGATGTACCTTGCTTATAATTCTCGATCAAATATATTTTTAGTTCTTCCCCAACACAGAGACACTGGAATGGTATTAAGCACATATTCAGATATTTTTAGGAACCATAGATATGAGACTATTTTATTCAAAAGGGTCCGATTCACAATTAATTGGTTATGCAGATGCAAGATATTTGTCTAACCCATATAGAGGTCGATCTATTTACATATGGAGGTACAACCATATCATGGTGTTCAACAAAACAAACTATGATTGCTACTTCTTTAAATCATGCAGAAATAATAGCCATTCATGAAGTTAGTTGAAAATATATTTGGTTGAGAACTATAACTCAACACATCTAGGAAACATGTGGTTTTCCTTCGAGGAAAGAGATTCCAACGAAATTATATATGAACAATGTTGTATGTATAGCTCAACTAAGAGGAGGATACATCGAAGGAAACAAAACCAAATATATATCACCAATTTTTTTTTTCACTCACGATCTTAAGACAAAGGATGAAATAAATGTTCAACAAGTTCCTTCCAGTGATAATTTAGCAGATATGCTCACCAAGGCATTACCAACTTCAATCTTTGAGAAGTTGAGAAACAAGATCGGAATGAGTCATCTTCTAGATATCAGGGGGAGTAAATACGGATTGCACTCTTTTTTCCTTAACCAAGGTTTTATACCACTGATTTTCCTGATAAGGTTTTTAATGAGACAACAAATTATGCATATTACTATAGTTTTTCTTCCACTATTATTTTTTCTTTTATATGGACATCCAAGGGGGAGTAATGTAAAATGGATGTCCAAATTAATATGGCATGTGTTGTAAGTTAATTATACACATAATATGTTAAGTGGTGTATACTAGTTAGCTATATGATATACTTGGTGCTCAAAATGTATACATGCCAAAAAGATATCCATGCATCACACTTGGTGCTCAAGTATATACAACTATATACCCCCTCTTCTTGTAACAAAGAGAGAAGAAAGAACAAGTGAAAAGAAAAATACTACACCTACTATTTCTCATCCATCTTTTTTGTTATCTTAGCATTGATACTTATTTTATAACAGGGGGTATATTTATACAGTATCCCTCATTCGACATAATCGAAATGAGTTAGAAGGATAATCAAAAAACAAAATCCTATTTGAGTACATGTAATAAGCCACATATCTTCCATACTTATTTAAGGAGGAAGAAGCGAAGAAAGATAGGAGGAGATAATGATTTGCATCTACTCAAATTCCAGGAGATTTCATCCATGCATGGAGCATTGAGCGATTACTTACAGTTATTAGGAGTTATTTGACAGTTCTTTATAGTTCCTAGAAGTTACCTATCCTTATTCTAAATAGTTATGAAGTAGATATAGTTATCTATTATATAATAGGAGAACTAGTAATAAGTAGACATGTGTTGATATATCTTTTATATGTAGAAAAGGTTGTTCTAAGAGATACAAGATACTTGTCTCTCTTTGTACTTTCTATTGTTCTACGAGATACTTGTGTCTCTCTTTGTATTTTCTTTTGCTTTTATCTAGAAAAAACCTCGGTTTCTATCAACATGTCAGCCAAATTGTTTTATTTGACAACTTTTTTGGGTACAAAATTAAGGAATTTAGTAAAGGATACATTTGTATCATCATTAAGAGGTTAAGCCACTCATCTGTCAACAAAATGTGTGAATGTGCGGAAAATAACTCATTTCTCAACAATAAACTCTTTAATTTCTATTCCAGTATGTCGAGCGCCTCCCTGTAGTAGAAGCAAAACCTCATCACCAACTTTTAGTGAGGTCACTGGAATTGTTGTACGCTGATGTCCTTCACCTGCAGAAAGACAGGGATGTTGGACCACAGAAAGAGCAAAAAGAGAAAGCTCCTTCGACTAGATTATTTACCATGAAGGGGAGAGACTAATCCAACCGTTTCCGCATTCTGCAAGAGAATGTAATAGCTTTCATTTTCTGATTCTACCTGCATGATTTCCATTTCCAAATTAGGATTAGAGATACAAATAGACAAATGTAACTGGTTGAAAGTTAAACCAGTCAGCGAAACTTTATAATAGTTCTTCATTTTCACGTGAAATGTTGCATGTTGCAGATGCTGAAACTAGTAGTACTATGAACAACTCAATGAGTTATACGATAGAGCTACCTAAAGGTATTTTCCAACTTGTTCTTTTGCTGGTGTGCGCATGCCTTATGCTTAATTCTTTTACTCTTGAACAAGAAGTCTCACCCAGAAGTTAAATACTTCAAGTATGTCAGGCGTACACCAACATTTGCAGATTGCAACTTTCCTTCTTGTTTTTTTTTTTTTTTTGAGAAAGAACAAGCTAAGATAATGTAACACCTTGGAAATACGTGTTCAGTTGGAAGTTAAAGAGCTTCAGATCTGGTGCAAAGTTGCTGGGTTTGGCTTCCATGAGGGCATTCACGGACTGTATAAGGTTTCACGGTCCGTGAAAGGAGCCTGAGGAATTGAAATCTCTAAGTCGTGGACCACAGATGTACGGACCATAGAGCAGTCCACGGATCAACCTTCAGAAAGTTGATAAATGAGGGGTGACAGGACAGTTGGGATTCACGAGCCATGGCTGGTTTTATGGACCGTGGGTGAGTCCGTAGACCATGCCACTAGACTTCAGGGAACTTTGGTCAAGGATGGTTGCATGGGAGGGTTGTACGGCCAGTGAAAGTATCCACGAGCTGTAGACCCTATCGTGGAATGAAGGATCAGAAAGCTGGAAGTTTTGGGCTTCGACACGACAAGAGGGTCCACAGACCATCGAATGATTCATAGCCCGTGGATGGTGCCCGTGAATGGTGGCTTGACAGTTTTTAGTCAGGGTATTTGGGTCTTTTCCTACTCTTTTAACTCCTGTACTTTGTAGTTTTGAGCCTATTTAGAAGACTTTGAAGGATTCCTAATCACCCTAACCTCCCACACTCACTCTCATTCTCCTAAATTCAAAATTCCTCTCTCAAGTCTTCTTCCCCAAGAAAGCTAGGGTTCCAAGGATTTCAAATCTCCATTGAAGATTTCACTTAAGGTTTTCCTCAAGGTATGTGGGAACTTCATCAATGGGTCCTTCTTCACCAATTGAGTCCCAAAGAAACCTCAATTTCTCCAATTACGATTCTTACCCAATTCTAGGGTTCCATGATTTTCTTATGGGTTCAATTGATTTTAAGTTTACTCTTCATGATTGATCCATATTATGCATGATTTGATCATAATTTAGTGTTTTCAATAATATGAGAGATTTGATCATAATTTAATGTTTTTCAATAATATTCTGATGAACCCATATTATGCAAGTATTTTATGATTATGATTCAAGCTATGTTGATAAGCATGCATTATTTTAGGAAGGATTTTTGAATCAAGGATGCTTTCAGATAAAGTATCAAGAAGTGTTTATGAAATGTTGATGCTTCCAATTAAAGTATCTCCCATTATGTATGAATATCATGATTTATATGCTTCAAATAAGTGTCTCAAGAGTATTACGAAATCATGATTCTAAATGAGTTATTCGTATGACTATGAGATTTGTATGATGATTCGGTATTACTAAATTCTTATTGTTTCAAAGATTATGAATATGAATATGATTATGCATGTCTTCCGTTGGGAATTTACTTAGCACCGAGTTGGATTAATGGTGATTACCCAGGTCCAGAACTACGTGCCCCATTAGGACTTTGCCTTAATTGACTTTAGCTGGTGGATCCACCTAAGCTCATGATTATGGTCCTTACCTGGGGAAGTAGGGCAATTTCTTTTCGTTGTGGGAGCAGTAAACTGAACTCCATGTTATAGCTCACATGATTTATGTCTGTTTACGGTATCTCCCACAAAAGCTTATGATTACCACATATGTTATTATTATGATTTATAAACTAATGCGTGACCTTGTACTATGTTTTCAGAATCAAATCATCAATTTAATGCTATGTTTACTTGATCTTTGCATTATTATGCCATGTTTATGTATTTTCCCATACACAATACATTCTGAGTACTGAACGCATACATTCTTGTGCCTATATTGACTTATAATATAGGTGTTGACGCTCCCATCAGATGTGTGGTTAGTATACTCTTATTAGCTTTGTTCAGTATTGATAAGTTCTCATGGTTTAGGGACATACCACTTATGTTTTCTTTATGATCATTTCAGACATTATTTCAGATTTAACTGTTCGAGTGAGCTAGGGCTTGTCCGAGTGACTCACTTACATAGTGGAGGCTTATTCAGACATTATTACTTCCCAGTTATAAGTCCTTGTATTCATATTATCCCTATATTTTGAAAGTATCATTTGAGACTTTATTCCGCTTTCCTTGCTATTTCAATTATGTATGCTTTCTTAGTGTCAAGCTATGTCATGTGGTTCACTTAGAGTCTCTCGGGATTCTAGGTACCATGTCATGTCTAGGGGTAGTCTTGGGTTGTGACAGATATCCTTGTCAAATCACATTTGTCCAGCTAATTTGATTTCTATTTTCCTACTTGAGATACTCTATGATGAATAGTTGTATTATGCTTGTATCCATAGCCACATTATGCCAAAGTTACACGAGCAAGAAAATCACACTAACAAGCAAAGAAGGCAGAGAACCTTTAATTTTAGCAGAGATGGAAAGCTTCACAAACCTTTGCCTCCACAAGGATCAGTGGTCTAGTCTCTACCTTTACAAGGCCAACAATTGCTATTCGCTGCATACCCCTTTGATCAACTACAATGACCTCTTTCCCAGACTTGAGTTCCGAGAGATAGCTAGTCTTTCCTCCAGGAACAGCAACATATGCATGGACAGGCCCCTGCTAAAGTCCAAAGAATTGTCATACTGAAGACCACTGGCTGTACATTATAGTTTGAGATGCATTAACGCAATTCAACACCAAAAAGAATTGGGGTTGAGGATCTGGAACAAAAACTTATAAAAGTCACAAGGGGAAAATGCAGTTTTGGTAATACTAGAGATGTCTTCTCTAGAGGTTAGCACTAAGATCCAGTTTGTGGAGATAACTGTTTGGCAAACCACCAGAAATGCTAACGAAACATTGAAATAACAAAATGATACTTTCACTGTCAAGTTAAAGTTGTTGTCCTTTCGATCCTTTATTGAACATTTAAATGGCTTCAAATGGGACGCACCACATTAACTCGAAAAGGCCTGCTAGAGATGTAATTTGACTCCAAGCATTCTGAGTGAACAAGGAAAAGCCCTCTTGCAAAGGATCCAACCTACGGGACAAAAGTTATGCAGTAAGAATGAATTGAAATGCCAAAAACTAAAACTATTTGCAAATTGTAGACAAACAGAAATAGATAGGACAGAAGGAGCAAACCAGAAGACCTTCACCAGGTCTCATGAGGCTGCAAATATCCACACAGACACGGTCACCCATTCCAGTCACTTGAATATGAGTTATTATGGCTTTCGTCAAGTTCAACAGACTGTCCACATCATGTCTTCTATCAAAATAACCCTAACAATGACAACTGACATCAAAAACCAACTCTTCACAAGGAAGAATCCCCTTTTGAGAAGGAACTTGTCACGACCCAAGCCTAGGGCCTAGACGTGACATGGCGAATGAGGAACCCGAAGGAACCCCAAACAAGCCTCTCAAACTTGTCATCACACTTCATTGGTTGTGGAAGTACATTCAACATTAATTAACGGGAAATAGGGACTAAGGGCAAACCATTTCAAAATGACATCATAGAACAAGAGTCAAGCTCATTTACAAAATACTTGTCCAACGCACACCTCTACATACATAGATAGGACGGGGCCATGACATTCTACCGGCTCCCCTCATAGTCAAAATACAATTACAAGCTAAAGTCTCAAAACATAGGAGTAGGAAACATAACATAGCCCTCGAATCATTGAGGACTCACCAACAAACTCGGATAAGCGTCGTACTAGCCACGTGAATGGAGAGAAGGATCAAGAGTAGCTCCGGTCCCTACATGGTGACATCATGTAGGCAAAATATGCGTTAGTACTTGGAATGTACTAAGTATGCGGGGTGCAACACAACAATAAACAAGGACACAATCGAAATACAAGAAATAGTTTCATAGGCATTATGAATAACAATATGAGGATGCATGATCAAAGTGAAGTCAAAACATGTTTAAGTAACTCTATACTAATAGTAGATATCATATGTGTATGCATGATCCAACCAATCTATAACCCCAACTTAGGATGGGGGATGCCGTTCACACCCGGACACCCTGGTGGCAAGGTATAAACCCCTCACATGGTTGATGTTGGTCACACCCCAAGCATCCTAGGTGGTGAGATATAAACCTCTCACATGGTTGATGTTGGTCACACCCCAAGCATCCTAGGTGGTGAGATATAAACCTCTCACATGGTTGATGTTGGTCACACCCCAAGCATCCTAGGTGGTGAGATATAAACCTCTCACATGGTTGATGTTGGTCACACCCCAAGCATCCTAGGTGGTGAGATATAAACCTCTCACATGGTTGATGTTGGTCACACCCCAAGCATCCTAGGTGGTGAGATATAAACCTCTCACATGGTTGATGTTGGTCACACCCCAAGCATCCTAGGTGGTGAGATATAAACCTCTCACATGGTTGATGTTGGTCACACCCCAAGCATCCTAGGTGGTGAGATATAAACCTCTCACATGGTTGATGTTGGTCACACCCCAAGCATCCTAGGTGGTGAGATATAAACCTCTCACATGGTTGATGTTGGTCACACCCCAAGCATCCTAGGTGGTGAGATATAAACCTCTCACATGGTTGATGTTGGTCACACCCCAAGCATCCTAGGTGGTGAGATATAAACCTCTCACATGGTTGTCCGGTTCTTTTCCCCCGGACCGGGCATGGTCATGCAACACTTTATATAGGAAATTCCCATTAGGCTCTAATGCAATCTCACGTATGGAATGAACATATACACAAGCTTAGTTTGTCATCAACACATCTCTGGATTTCCATACATCTCATAACTCAAGCTTTAAAGCATCGATTCATCAATTCTCCATAGTTGGACATTTTGTCAAACACCTTTCTTTAAATGTCCATATGTGACGATTGTTGTTGGTAGGTTGAATCCACCTTTGGTGGAAGTGTTATATCTTGTTCTTGTGTCTAAGTATGGGAGAGGTGTTTTGGGAAATGTTTTAGAGATGGGAATTGAACTAATGGTATATAGGAAATAACATATGCCCTTTGGAAAAATGGTCCAACACTTAGAAAAATTATTAGGCGGATGAACAGTAACCCGCGGGTGAACAGTGATTTGGCTCACTGGAATTTGCATTCCCTGCCGGACACACTTTACGAAAAAGGGCATAACTTCTTCGTCCGAACTCCGAATGAGGTGAAACGAAGTGCGTTAGGTAGCTAACTCAAAGGGCTTTCCATGGATATATTATTGGCCACCCAAATAATTTGTGTGCTAGGAGATATGACCCTCCAAAGTAGACCCTCGAAAAGGCTTCACTTGGAAATTTCGGATTTTGATACGGTTGCTCTAAAATTTGGGTTAGACCCATTTCCCACTCAATTTGACCCCCTAAACAAGAATATGAAGTAGGATTTTCGAAAAACGAAACGGATTTTTTATTTATTTTATATATAGCTAAACAAGTTTCCGGTAACTTCCGAAGCACATTTTTCGGGCATTTTTGGGGTCGTTTCAGCACTACCTTCAGCTCAAGGATTGCGCCAACATCCTCAACTTTCATTACTACACCACCCAAACCGTGTTCCAAGGCGTAGCAAAGCAGAAAAGATGGAAGTGAAACTTGGTGCTTCTTAATAGCAAAACACCACTCTAAGTACCACAATATCTCCTACTTTGTATGAGACTTTAGTTTCTTCATGACTTAAAGTTCAGCCTAGTATACTACCTCAAGAAAGACTTGAGCTTCTGATTGGGTCTTTGAGACAACAAGTACAGTTGTCTGAGTGCCTTGAAAATCCGCAACAATGTTTTCAGCAGGTATCACCTATGAAATGAACAAACATAAACCAGAAATTCAAGTGGACTTGTATAAGATGGAGAATATAATGTACTTGGAGCAATGCAAGGATTAGCCAATTAACAACTAGAGAGAGCATCCAGATGAACCCAGACAAATACAATACAGTAATACATAGAAACCAACTCGTCCACCCCAACTGATTTGGATTGAGGCATCGTTGCTTGATTGTTGATTGGATGATGTATGCAACCAACTTACAAAGGTTAAGCTTTTGAAAAAAAAAATCATTTAGAAATTATTGTTACAAATCTAGAAATGGTTTTTCCATTAGTGTGGTGACAGTTTGCAAAGTATCTTATGACAGCAAATAACATTGTGAAAGAGATGTGCAATGAATACCTGCCAATCTAGTAGATTAACAACTACTTTGTCTGCCTGTTCCTCCGATATCTGAAACTGTTCTAACTGTTGAGGGGAAGAAATCTCAGCAAATGCAGCAACGCTCTTATGCTCATGATCAATTTGTCTCCCCTCTTCAACAAAGAGAGGATATATCACTGCAATTGCTGCATGTGATAGAACCAGAAATGTAGCAGAACACAATCAAACATTGTAGAAAACAACATGACTCGAATATCACAATGGAAATCCATGCTCAGTATACATAGTTAATCAGAAAGAAAGCATGTATGGGGTATAGAATCAGGAAAATCCCTCTTGTTTCTCATTATCATGCCCTGACACTGAATCTTGAACTAGATTTTCAAACTTTAAAAAGTTGAAACTAAACTCGCACAAAGATAGGTTATCAAACTACTCCCTCCGTGTACCAAAAATAGATGTCCACTTTTACTAGTCCAATTTAAAAAATCAAGAGAAAATTTTGTTCACCGAGAACATAGTACAATTAATTTATATGAGGTCAAGGACATGCGTTATCGATTTAGCCCGTTAGGTATTAATAGATAATAGATGTTACCCTTTTGTTTAGGAGTTTGTTATTAGTTTCTTGTATTTCAGCCATATGATGATTTATGTAGCTAGTCATCTTTACTAATTAGAACTTCAATAGTTTCCCATACTCTAGGTTTCTGTTAGTAATGTACCTTATCAGTTCTGTATTGGCTCTATTTAAAGAGAAGGTCGTACATGAATAAAAGTATCTTTCTCTTCTATACCTCAAACATTTATATGGTATCAAGAGTTTTTCTTCTCCACACAGAGTTCTAAGTTTCTTATTATCCACTCACCACCAATGGCACCCTCAGTTACCAATTCTGATGCAACTAACACTACCACCATTGTTCAATTCAACTCGGTTACCCAGCTTACGATTAGACTTGCTGGCAGCCATAACTTCTCACTGTGGAAGGCCCAAGTGTCCATGCTCATGAGAGGACACAATCTTCATGGCCATCTAGATGGGACTATCTTTGCTCCTGCTGAGACCACCAACTATACCTGACAATTGCCAACCCCGATTATGTTAATTGGTTTCGTCAGGACCAGTTAAATCAAAACACAACTTTAGCATCAGTAGATCCCACTCTTGCTGCCATTATAGCCGCTGCAACCACAGCCAAAGCAGCCTGGGATTCCCTCCATATGGCTTATGAAAATAAGTCACAAACTCACATATTCAGGTTGTGAGATCACCTCAATCGTGTCACGAAAGAGAGTCTCCCTGTAACAGACTATCTCAACCAAGTTCGATCTTAGTGATGAGCTTGCGACTGCAGGAGCTCCTGTCACCAATGCCGAACTCATTGTCAAGATTCTCACTGGTCTTGGACCAGAATATTGCGAAATCTCTGCAGCAATTCGAGCACGTGACACCCTAATTTCATATGCTGAATTGTTTGAAAAGCATAGTGATCACGAGATTTTCCTCAAACACAATGCTCCGCCTCAATCCACTATTATTACTATTGTTCTTGCTCAAAGGTCCAGCTCTCAAACGCGGACCAATGCCACCAACACTAATAGGCATTCAAACAACTACCAGCAACGTTCTCAGTCAGGGTGCAATCATTGCACCAATTCGTAAGAAGTCAACTTAGTGTCAGTTATGTAACCAACCTGGACACTCTGCTCATGTTTGTTGCTCTCGGTCTCATAATCTTTTTCAGGCACGGGCCAACTTTGCTAGACAACACATGCAACAATCTACCCCATGGATATTCGATTCAGGGATACACATCATGTTGCATCGGATAGGCACAGTCTCAACAACGTTGCTGACTACAATGGTCCAGAACAAATCACTATGGGAAATGGTAACACCATACCAATTTCTCACACTGGTAACACTGATTCATCCGCATTGGGATCTAGCTTTCAATTATCCAATATACTTTGCTCCTCTTCCATTTCCAGTAACTTGATTTCAATTTCTTAATTTTATTGTGACAATTAAACATCTATTGAATT
The DNA here is from genome assembly GCF_000226075.1 of Solanum tuberosum. Taxonomy (NCBI): domain Eukaryota; kingdom Viridiplantae; phylum Streptophyta; class Magnoliopsida; order Solanales; family Solanaceae; genus Solanum; species Solanum tuberosum. The sequence continues at coordinate 516,539 of NW_006239258.1, read as the reverse complement.
CTTTCCATTCTCTTATCTTGTGAAGGATCTGAGTACGGGGGCGCCGTTAGTTCACGAGCGGAGTAGAGGGCACCTTTGTGAGTGGCCGCTAGACAATCCTTCTTCATCTCAACCGCAATGCAATGTGGTTGTGTCTTTAGATTTGTGGCATCAACATTTGGGGCACCCAACACGCGCTACTTTAGATTTGTTTTTAAATAAATTCTCCATTCCAATTGTAATTCATGTCAATCAAATAAAAGCCACGGGTAATCTTTTTCAACAAATTCTTTACAGAGTCACATGCCTCTCCAAATTACTTACACTGATTTGTGGGTCCCGTCACCAGTTTTGTTCGTCGATAGGAAAATATATTATATTTGGTTTGTGGATTAGTTTTCAAAATACATGTGGCTCCACACGATTCAGTCCAAACACAAGGTTTTAGATGTTTTCAAAACACTACATTCATTGCTTGAACGTCAGTTTCGAACAAAAATATTATCTTTTTATACCAACGGAGGAGGTGAATTTCATAATTTAACTTCTTATTTGAAATCTTAGGGGATTGAACACTTAAATCTCCACCTTATATGCCACAAAGAGTTGTTGTAGTTGAAAGACCACATCGCCATGTTGTCAAGACTGCAAAAACTCTAATGCATCAATCCTCTTTACCAGCCACCTTTTGGAGTTTTGCATGTCATCAAGCTGCTTTTCTCATAAAGAGAATGAAAACCCCAAATTTAAAAGACAAGTGTCTATACGAGCTTTTATTTCAAGAATCACCAAATTATGACAACGTCAAATTTTTTGGTTGTTTATGTTTTTCATGGTTAAAACCATATGCACAAAATAAGCTTGATTCGAAATCAAAGACCTGTGTCTATTTGAGATTTTCAAATAAATATTATTGCCATCATTGCTTTGACCCGACCACCTCCAAAGTTTATCATTCTAGAGATGTAGTATTTTTAAAACTAGTTATCCTTTTACCAATATTTTTTCTAATTATAAAAATCGGCATTTGAAAATTTCTGATATCCCAGCAGAGCCACATTGTTTTGAACTACCTCAGTCATTGTCTACGGGTGCTCAAAGGTCTTTCTCTGTCCTTCCTCAGCGGCATCGCCAAGCTCAGGTACATTTCCACCTTCTCTCAACAATCCAGCAGGTACCTCTGCTTCTCCCTGCCCCACTCAATCCACTTTTGTTCCTCTTTCTCCAATAACAACCAGTAAGCCACCCATCACCAGAACATATAGAGGTCGAGACTCTACAGTTACCACATCTGTCCAAGCCCATTAACTCCCGCCACCATCGCAACCAGACACCCTTTCTCACACAATGGTTACCCGCTAAAAAACAAATAGCCTCAAACCCAAGAGCTTTCTTGTCAAAACCAATCCCTCTCCACCAATTCCACGCTCCTTCCATCAAGCACAACTCTATCCCCAATGGCAGGAAGCAATGAAAGCAAAACTGCTCAACGCTCTTGGCCTATTCATCAGTTAGATGTAAATAATACCTTTTTGCAAGGCAGTCTTGAAGAAGACGCGTACATGCAGCAACCTCCTGGTTTTGAGTCCTCTCAACATTCAACATACATTTGCAAGCTCAAAAAGGTCATCTATGGACTTACGCACGCTCCTAGGGCCTGGTACGCCGAGCTCACCACCTACTTGACAAGTATTGGGTTTGTTAGATCAAAATCTGACTCATCTTTGTTTATCTTTCCTAATTTTGGTGTTATTGAATACATTCTCATATAAGTTGATGACGTACTTATTACGGGCAGTTTTCAAGGAAGTGTCAGGTCCGTAATCACAACACTTTCCCTACGATTCTCTCTCAAAGATCTTGGCCTCTTGCATTATTTTTTGAGTATTGAGGTGATATCCACGCCAACTGCCATCTTTTTTTCACAACAAAAATATGTCATGGATCTTCTGGAGGAATTGCATATGACTGATTGCAAGGGTATTCAAACGCCAATGACATCAACCTACACCTTCGCTGATTCAGTAGTTGACATTCTCTTTACAGAAGAGTCATTGGTAAGCTTCACTACCTATCCTTCACTAGGTCTGGCATCAGGTTTGCTGTGAGCAAGTTGTCTCAGTTTATGCACAATCCCGAAGTGTCTCACTGGAAAGCTACCAAATGTTTGTTGCGCTACTTGAAACACACAAGCATAGTGGGAGTTCAACTCAGTCGCGAACCAGCAAACCATTTACTTGCTTATTCCAACTCTAATTGGGCTAGAAATCCACAAGATAGAACATCAACAACGGGTTATGTTGTCTACCTTGGGAACTCACCAGTCTCTTAGTCTTCCAAAAAGCAAAAGTTTGTCTCCCGCTCATCTACGGAAGCTGAGTACGAGTACCGAGCTATTGTTGATGTTGTTTCTAAAGTCAATTGGCTAAGGAATTTGCTTTGGAGTCTTCACCTATCGTTGTCTGCTTCGCTAACTATTTTCTGTGACAACTTTAGCACCACTTACATTTGTGCTAATCCTCTTTTTCACAGTAGGATGAAGCATATAGTCATTGACTTTCATTTTGTTCGTGAGCAAGTTCAACAGAAGGCACTTGAGGTTAGTCACCTTCATTCTGTTGATCAAGTCATTGATTTCCTCACCAAGGCTCTTCCACATACGGCTTTTCAGTGACATTTTCACAAGTTGGGTCTTGTTCCAGTCACCCCCAACTCGCGGGGCATATTAACAGATAATAGATGTTATCCTTTTGTTTAGGAGTCTGTTATTAGTTTCCTATATTTCAGCCATGTGATGATATATGTAGTTAGTCATCTTTACTATTTAGGACTTCAATAGTTTCTTGTACTCTAAGTTTCTGTTGGTAATGTACCTTATGAGTTCTGTAGTGAATAAAAGTATTTTTCTCTTCTATACCTCAAACCTTTATATTAGGTTAGTTAATGACAGTTGAATATTCTGCAAGAAACAAATAAAGAATTGGAAAACTAGTATGAAAGCAGTAAATAAAATTGTTCAATAGAAATGCTCCACCAAAACCCTAAAGTAGTACAACCAATAAACATGGTCCACGATCACTAAGTTACTAATTTAACCTTATTGTTATTAGTAACTCTAGTCATTTCCCAAAGTATTGAATTTATTATATTCAAAGGATGATAAAATAAAAGTGTCATTCTAATTATTGTTTAGTTAAGGGGTGTAGCAAGTAAATATTGGATAAAAAAATGGGTGTATGTGTTTAAATGTTGGAATGAGCAACAAGTGCAGGAAGAAAAGAAAAACTTACAAGACCAGTCAAGGGCAAGATCTTGGCGATTGGAAGGGAAGATGAAAGTATTCCAGCCTCTCTCCACGGCAGCTGTCATTACTTGCTTGTTCTCCGTCCATATCCATACTGTTTTCTTCTTCGAATTCGAAGGTGTAAATGCACACATTCTAGCGACCCTATTGGTACCCAAAAATTTTCTACAATTTTGCCATTTACCTAACAAATATTAATCAGAAAATGTTCTTTAGTCTTTACATTATTGGGATACAAAACCCCAGTTAATTTATTAATTTTTTGATGTCCAGCGTTGTAGAATGTGTTGTGGAGTACCTGCTACTTTAGGGTATGAAAGAGAAAGTGAAGGCAAGAGCATATCCATTACTGTTGATCATCAAGAAAATCCTGCTCTTCTTTTTCTCTATGTAAGAGGATTACATTTTTGTCCCCATGCGGAAACGCCCCTTTCCATTTCATCTCCTCTCTATATGCTAGATAAAAATGTTGGGGCGAATATATATTACTTTAATCGATTAATTTATGTGATATTGATAAAATTACTAGAGTCAATTACATTTTTCAATATTTTTTGTTGTTAACTATTTTTGTAATAATTTAAACATATTTTTAAATAATATTTATGGAAAAAAGAAGAAGGAGTGTTAGATGCGATGGTGTAGATTGTTTTATTTTATTTTTAAAAAAAGATAATATTAGGAAGGAGTGGGGGAGGGGTGAGGTTTGGTGTTTTTAAAAATATTTTATAAAAGAAATTTTAGAGAATAAAAGAACGGGGCATGGTCGGGGAGGAGTGATGGAGTGAGAAAAATATTTCAAATTATATTTTTTAAAAGTAATTCTTTTTTTTTAAAAAATAATCTTTCTTTTGGATAGTAATACTTTAATCTTTAGATATTTACAAATATTAATAGTTTGTTTAATTTTTGTCAAGGTGAAATATTTTATCCATGTGGAATGTCATATGACAAAAATGATTAATAGTTTATTTAATTTTTGTCAAGGCGGAATATTTTATCCATATGGACTGTCATGTGGCAAGGTTTTTGCAAATAAAAGAGAGTGTATAACATACACCACTAAGGTGTGTTTCTCAAACTAATAAGTGATAGTTTAGTTATTAAACGCACACTCTCAATAGTTTAGGTATAAAACTAAAAAAAAGGAATAGTTTAGGTGTATTTTTGATACTTGACTCATTTTTAATATGTTTTTTTAAATATTTAAGTTGTCAATTATTGTGATTTATGTGGCACAGTAAAATTTTGAAAGTTGATCAATTTTTTAATATATTTTTAAAATTATTTTAATATATGTTACTCACTTTGTCCAAACTTATGTGGCATATGTGAAATTTTGAACTCAGCTAAATTTTAAGTATAGTTTTTAAAAATATTTTAAATTGTTAATTATTGTGGCTTAAAGTATTCTTAATTAACATAATTTTTAAATAATATATGTTATTTCCCCTATCTCAATTTATGTGGCACGTGTAAAATTTTGAGAGTTGATCATATTTTTAATATGTTTTTAAACATTTTAAGTTGTGATTTATAGTACTCTTAACGTAATTTTTAAATAATATATATGTTTCTCCCTTTGTCCCAATTTATGTGGCACGTGTAAAATTTTGAGAGTCAATCACGTTTTAATGTGTTTTTTTTAGATATTTTAAATTGTTAGTTATTGTGATTTATAGTACTCTTAACGTAATTTTCAAATAATATATGTCACTCCCCAGTCTCAATGATGCAGTCTGGGTGAAATTTTCATAGTTAACCAAATTTTCAATATTTTAAGTTGATTTTTAATACTATTATTGTAAATACATAATATATAAAAAAGAAAAATAAGACAAATAAATTAAAACGGATAAAACAATAAATGAAAATAGAGGAAGTTGAAGGAGAAGGCAGAAGGGCAAACTTGTCGATTGACCGTCTGATCCTAAGCTTCTCAACATTCACACTTCTAATATAAATATAAATAAAATATAAATAATAGGAGAAACTATCTAATTACACAAATATTTTTACTATTTATTTATGATTTTCTTATAGTTTGAAATAATTATATTTTATTTCACTATTTAATAATTATATATCAGATTTTATATTAGATACACTTACATATATATTTTTCCTATTAGATACAGTGAAATAGAAAGAGACACGAGCGAGAATAGGAGGGAGGCGAGCGAGATTAGTCTATGTATCCAAATACATGTGTATCACACTAGATACATGTATTTTGTGTGATTCGCATGTATCTAGGATACCATATACGCAAGTGAGATATGAGAGTGATGAGCGAGATGGGAGGGAGGCGATGGAGATTTGTCTATGTATCCTAGATTCATATGAATCCACTTGGATACATTCATGTATCTAGAACAAATTACAACTAATTTTGACTCTATGTATTTAGAGATATATGTAGTTGGACGCACAAAATTCGGAAGTGTAAGCATCTTCAAAGAGAATTATTGTAAAAAGTCTATTATTTATACACTCATGAAATTATGAGGTGTTCATGGCTGAATGAACACAACAGTAAGGACCATAAATAGTAAAGGGTTGATTGTGTGAGATATGGTTTTCTAGGTATACATCAACACTCAACGGTTCAAATATATCAAGTTTACTGATTGACCGAGTATATCCGACATATGTTCACTATGGAAAGTTCAAAGGAAAATCTACTTATCCAGATGCATTTGATCCTTGCTTGAAAAGTACACACTTGTCCGTGCATTTCTTTATGTTATAGTCAATCCTCATTCATATGGGGGATTGTTGGGCATATAGTAAGAATTAATGGGAAATGGAGGGAAGATGAAAGGAGGGAATGAAGTGTTCTCTTGTGCTTTAGTAAAACACAATTCTCCCTCATTGATGGTGGAAAAAAAAGTTCAAGTGGTTAAATAAGGAAACACGTTTACTAGTTGTTAAATGGATTATAAAGAGGGACCCATGCACCATTGTCATTGCTCGCCTGGCTCAGCTTTGACTACGGCTATGGCTTTTACGAATCTTTAGACAAAGTTTTCTTTAATTAATTAATTAATTGCCAATCCAAAATGATCCAACCCAAGGCAAATTCGCGCGACCGTTTATTTAAGACGCCTTTCCCATTTTATTTAAATTTCTCATCGTTTTTAAATGACTGTTCTGAAGGTTGTAGGCTTTCAGGAACAACCATGACTGTTCTGAAAGGTTGTAAACTTTCAGGAACAACCATGACTCTTCTGGAAGGTTGCAAACTTTCATGAACAATCATGTATTAGTAACTATTTTGGAAAGTTGCAAACTTTCATAAACAGTGCTTCTTGGCTATAAATACTTGTGATTCCTCAGTTTTCACAATAGCTCGCTGACACCATTATTTTTGTATTAATACACTGGTGAATAGAATCGCTCTATCCAGGGAGGATCTATTCCTTAAAACCTCAGGTACTAGAGAAGAATAATTTCCTTAAGGGGACACTGTGCATTTAGCGGGCTCGATTATTTTCCTTTTTGTTTCATTCCACTATCACAGATCTGGTATGTTTCTACATTCATTAATTTATGCTTATGTATATGCTTTAAGCTTTGTTGTTTATGTTTTTGCAAAGTTATTGTTATAAGTATTTGTTAGTAAAGATTAAATAACATATTGCACTTTGTACCCCGTAAACAATGATAAATAAATTATCCCATAACTTATATATGTAAGTATTAGTTATACGAATTTCTAAATTACAAATCAAACTCATGTATAGGTTTTATACTTAAATAATTTACCTCCTAATTAACTACCAAACATGATAATAGAATTTGAAACCTACATAACTCACGTCCAAAACGGCTACCGAACGATGAGTATTTTACACAAGGATTTTACAAAACCCTTATAATTAATTATAAAAAGGTGTTATCAATATGTATGGCATAATTACTGTTAGGTTATTTATTGTGAACCAAATGTTATTCAATAAAAGACTAAGCAAAAATTCAAAATATACCACCAATAATATATTGAACTGTAAAAAAAAGTCAAGTGAAATGTTATCTCAAAGATTAACACATTTTCTTGTGGCCAACTTGCTTGCACTTTGTTTTTCCTCTTCTTAGAGTTGCAAGATTATCCAATGCCAAGAATACGCTTTCGTCTCTTCCTTCCCAAAATCGATTTACTATTTCCATCAAAAACTCAAATATTATACATTAAGGACCATTTGATCATCTTCTCTAACCACAAAATTAGATTAACAATAATAGAGCATGATCTTGAACAAATGATGAACGTACAATATATGTTCTAACTAAAACATTCTCTCTCGGTCTACAATAAACTGTACATTTGTGGAAAGCATTTTCACACTCCCTTACTTACCACTAAGCCATCAATCAATTTTGTTAGGGGGTTCACAATTTAATATACATATATATTGTTGAGAACATGAAGCCACCAGCTAAAGAAGCCAGCTGGCATAGCAAATTATAACTAACTTCGGGGTTAGTTGGTAATTTCAGATGTTTAGTTAGAATAGATATTTTATCATTGAGTCGGTTAGATGTATATAAATATAGAGATATGATCTTGTATTAGAGTTGATATTGTAAATAATGAGAATTCAGTTTTTCACTTCATTGATTTTCTCTCTGTCTTCTCCTTTGTAGATTCATTAACTTCATCTCAATAACTAGTTTTAACATGGTATCGGAGCTGATAGTCTTAATGGTGATGTTAAACTGAGTTTGAATGAGCTGAATAAATGCTTTTAAATGGATCAAACAATCATTCTTGAAATTTAACAAAAAAACACCCAAGTAATTCAATTGAAGTCGTCAACAAGAGTAGGGAAGTATTTATATCCATTGTAAGTACTATGTGTATAGGGACCCATACATCCATATGCACTAATTGAAAGAGTGGCTAGAAACAAGATTATGAAAATGAAAAGGTATTCTAGTTTGTTTAGCAATAGGACAAACAAGACAATTACAAATTTGATATTTATCTAGAGTATGCTTAACAACAGGTATCTGAGGATCGGAACTGGAGCATGAACAAGTCTTTGATGCCATATAGAACTCTTGGCAGAGACAGACTGAGTGGAAAAACAAATAGAAGCATTTTGTAGATTTGATGCAGTGGCAAATGATTGTGAATTGGTGGAGAGAATGTACAGTCCATCTTTGAATTTACCAATTCCCTTCACCTTGCAAGTGTACAAATCCTGAAAGAGAAAAAATCAGGATAAAAAGAAGCAAAACATTGTAAATCTCTAGTGAGTTTAAAGACGGATAGTAAGTTGTATTGGAACATAGGTATATGGAGGACATCTGTAAGTAATTGGTCTTTGGTTAATTGAAAAGTTCCGTTATGAGTAATTTGAGCTATGGCACCATTTGGTAAGTGAACTTAATTTTGAGGAGAGAGTGGAAGCATAAAACTAGATGACATTAAGTCCAAGGATGAAACCATATGGTCTGAAGCCCCTATATAAACCAATCCAAGAATTAGTCTTAAAAATAGCCAAAAAACAATTAATTGTACCTGCCATGTTGGCTATATTCTCAGGGGAATCATGCTTATCAATCAAGTTGAGAAGTTTCTGAAACTGTTCTGCTGTAAACCTTCTTGTGCATTAGGTTTAGGTTGTTGTTGCTCAAAACCACCAGAATGATTCACATTAGCATTATGTGCATTGTATCCACCAGACCTGTGACCATTTGTACCTTTATATCCACTTGAATTCCCAGAATTTTAGTTTCCTCCTCTGAAACCATTTGTATCTCTCTCCCTATTCTTAGTGAACTTAAAATCAGGGGGGTAGCCGATCAATTTATAGCATTTCTCTTTAGTATGACCCTTAAGGTGACAGAAATCACATTGAGGAGTGAAATTCTTGTGTAGCCTTTTAGTATTGTTGTGCCTGGTAAAGTTCATAGCAGCTGATCCCAAGGATTCATCCTCCTCATAGTGGGAGGTCATTACTAATTTTTCGTTGGAGTAAGGATTAGACTGCATAGCTCTAGCGGCAAAGGTGGAGGATTTACCTTCCTCATAGTGTGGTATGAGATGAGAGGTTTGTGCAGCCACACTCAAATGTGCTCTTTGACTCTCTTCATAAACAATAAGGGAATAAGCTTGGGTTACACTGGGTATGATAGGCATCATCAAAATTTAGCTTCTCGATATGTTGTAAGTATCATTCAGGCCACCTAAAACCTGCATGGTTTTTGTTGTTCTAGATTATCGTGACTTATCACATGAGCATGAAAGAGGAGCTACCAGAGATTCATATTCTTCCCAAAGTTCTCTTAATCTGGAAACATAAACTGAAATGGAAGATGTTTTTCCACTGAGTCAGTGTTGCAATTCCCCGATGGACATGTTAGATCTTCGTGGCATTCACTTTATCAAATCGCTCCTGAAGATCTTCCCAAACCTTATGAGCATTCAATGACTACATTATTCAATTGACGAGATCATTCAAGACTGCATTGATGATCCAGGACAGCACCACCGCATTGACTCGTTCCCATTGTTGTGCCATTAGACCTTCACACATATCTTTCCTGCAGGTTCCATCCACGAATCCAATTTTGCTCTTCCCTAATAGGGAAATGCGCATCGATTTACTCCAGATAGTGTAATTTTCCATTCCCTTCAGCATAGAATGAGCTAGATTCACACCGGGGATATTCTGCAAGAACAGTGGATCAAAGGAACCAAACATAGATCTAGGATTAGTAGCAAGGCCAGATACATGAACATTAGCTCCAGTAGCTTCTGATGAATGTCCTTCAACCACCATTGTTGGAAAAGGAAACAGAAAAATGGAACTACGAAAGGAGAGAAAATGATGAAGATAAACGAAGCAACTCAACACTGGATTGTAATTATCAAAAATCGATCGCTATTATGGGCTATGATAATAGTCTTGAATTCTTAAACTCTCAATGCACATCTCTGTTTCAGTCCCTTGGAATCGTACATCAAAGAACATATGTCTACACCCCACAATAAAATGGGGTGGCTGAGAGAAAGCATAGACACCTATTGGAAGTAGCAAGAGCTTTGAGGTTTCAAGGCCACATCCCTCTTAAATTTTGGGGAGACTATATCCTGGTAGCAACCTACATCATCAATAGACTACCCTCCATTGTACGTTATGGATTTTCACCCTATGAAAAACTACACAAGCTACCTCTTTCCTTAAACCACATGAGGACACTAGGTTGTCTATGCTATGCAAATGATCCTAATCCCCTTGATAAATTTCCCCAAGAGCCATACTTGTTGTTTTCATGGGTACTCTTATATTTAGAAAGGTTACTGACTTTATAACCTTCAAACTCATGTTTTCTTTATTAGTCGAGATGTTCATTTCAGAGAACATATCTTTCCTTTTAAGAGTTCCCCTATATCTTATTCTAATACTCCCTTACCCTCTACATATGGTGTACTTCCTTCTTATCTCCTTGACTTAGATAATCCACCACTTTCTGACCCGAAGATCATTTCAAACTCAACTCCATCTGCTTCTGCTGACATTCCACTAGCCTCTCCATCTCCATTATCCAAATTTCCACCCTCTCAGCCTTCTTCTACTACTCCTGATCCTTCCACCACCTCTCATCCATCCTCATCGTTATCTTTAGTTCCACTTCCTACTCAATCATCTTTGCCTACTAGGAGAACCTCTAGAGTTCCAAAACCTTATATCTGGATGTCTGATTATGTCCAATCCCATCCATATCACAAATCACACTCATTTCATCAATCATGTTGTCACCTACTCTCACCTTCATCCTAGCTATCAAGCTTATCTTTCCAAATTTTCTACTACCAGTAAGCCTCACTCTTACTCTTAAGCCATCTTGGATGACAGATGGGTCCAGGCTATAAAATAGGAAATTGATGCTTTTGAAGGAAACAATACTTGTGAAGTAGTTGATCTACCAACTAGAAAACTTCCCATAGGCTGTAAATGGGTGTATAAAATCAAATATCATGCTGGTTCTATAGAAAGGTTCAAGCCTCAACTGGTGGCAAAAGTTTACACTCAACAGGAGGGTGTGGACTTTCATGACACCTTCTCTCTTATTGCTGAGATTGTCACAGTTAGATGTGTTCTGGCTTTGGCTAATATGCGTGACTGGCCTGTGTTTGAGATAGATGTCTTTAATGCCTTTCTTCAAGGTGATCTTCATGACGAGGTATTTATGGTATTGCCTCAGGACTTTGGCAGTAAGGGGGAGTCAACACAAGTATGCATATTAAAGAAATCTTTATATGGACTTAAGCAAGAATCTAGGCAATGGAATATAAAGCTCACTACTACATTGATTAGTTCTGGATTTCATCAAACAAAGCATGATTATTCTTTGTTTACTAAAAGAGTTAATGAGAAGTTTGTAATGATACTCATATATGTGGATGACTTACTAATCACTAGAAATAATTTTACATTGATCAAGAACTCACAGAACTGCAGCAAACCTTTAAAATCAAGGACCTAGGTGAGCTGAGGTACTTCTTGGGAATAGACTTCTTGAGGTCTAGCAAGGGGATATTGATGACACAGAGAAAGTACATACTAGAATTCATTTCAGAATGAGGTCTAGCAGGAGCAAAACCTAATACAACACCACTGGAACAACACAGGAAGTTCACTACATCTGAGTAAGACAGATACCTGGAAAGGGGAGAAGATGATCCACAATTGGTGGATAAAAATGCTTATAAAAAATTGGTAGGAAAACTATTGTATCTAGCAATGACCAGACTAGACATTTCTTATGCAGTGCAAACCTTGAGTAAGTTCATGCATGATCCAAAGCAATCTCACCTAGAGGCAACACTTCATGTGGTGAGACATCTCAAATGAAGACCAGGCTTAGGCATCTTGTTGAGCAGTGATAAAGATAATACACTCACAGCCTTCTGTGATTCTGATTGGGCATTATGTGCAATGACAAGAAAGTTAGTGATAGGTTATTGGATGAAGCTAGGAAAATCCTTGATATCTTAGAGATCAAAGAAAAAAGAAACAATATCAAGAAGTACAACTGAAGTAGAGTGTAGAAGTATGTCTTTTGCAGTGGCAGAGATCATTTGGCTTACATGAATATTGGAGGAAATGGGAATGAAAGTGAAAACACCAGTAGAGTTATTTTGTGATAACACAGCTGGAAATCTTATATTTCACGAAAGAACCAAGCACATAGAAATAGATTGTCATTTTGTAAAGGAAAAAATACAAAAGAAATTAATCAAGACCATGCATATTCCTGGTATCGATCAAGAAGCAAACATTCTAACTAAGGCTCTAGGAGGTCAGCAACATCACTACATATTAGACAATTTGAGGTTGATAGATGTATTTCAATCCTCAACTTGAAGGGGGTGTTGAGAACATGAAGCTACCAGCAAAAGAAGCCACCTGGCATAACATATTATAACTAACTTAGGGGTTAGTTGGTAATTTTAGATGTTTAGTTAGAATAGATTTTTTAGCATTGAGTCGGTTAGATGTATATAAATATAGAGATATGATCTTATATTAGAGTTGAGATTGTAAATAATGAGAATTCAGTTTTCCTCTTCATTGATTTTCTCTCTGTCGTCTCCATTGTAGATTCATTAGCTTCATCTCAATAACTAGTTTTAACATATATTTATTTAATTTTTTAATACAAATAAAGGATCTACAGAAAAGCTATTCGGTTCGTTCGAACCCATGAACCCACTTAGCTCCATCCCTGCACAAACAATGCAGTTGCCAGTTGCCACTACATGCACCACACTTCATCTATTAAGCAAAACTGTTCATCTCCTCCAACCAGGTTGAAGCACTTTCTCTGCAAATACAAAGGACACGTAATGTTATCATTGTAATAGTTGGCGACATTACGCAATGATGCCTCAACCCAAATTACTTCTTGGAGACAATTAAATAAATATTCTATATCCATATAGTTCTAATCAGAAAATGACATTATCAAGTTAATGAAAATAAACATTTCAATTAACCTACAAACAACCAAGAATGCATGAGGTAGCTTCACGTCATCAAGTGGAAATTTCACAACTTACCATACAACTCAACAGGGAAAAAAATTCCCTAAACAAGACAAACTTGCACACGGGAGGTCTGTAGTTTCTTACCATCTTTGGATGATGATAAGATGTATGCGTCCACTATCAATCAACGGACCAGGTCCCTTGACACAGTATGAACAATTATGAAGGTGTAAACACTAAAGAAAGCAACACAAGCAGTTTACGTGGAAACCCCATTGCTCAAGGGTGGTGAAAACCATGACATGTCCTCACAGGATTTTAATCCAACTCCATTTCACTCAAACGGAGCAACAGTTCAGATTACAACAATTGCAACCTAGGAATTTATCTCTAAATCCCCTCCCCCTTTAAGCAGTAACTCTACTACAAAGAAAGCAACTAAGCAGATACAACACTGCCCACTATGCCACCTAAATCTAGATAACTTAGACTTCACCTAAGCAGATACAACACTGCCCACTAAACCACCTTACTCTAGATGATTTAGAATTTGACTAAGTAGATACAGCACTGCCCACTAAATCAGTTAACATCAACTGACTTAGAATTTTAGACGTAATGAACAACGATCTAATTCCTTTATAGATTAGGAATAGATTTACAATGTCAGCACGAAAGATATAATCCTAAGACAACTAGACAGCTTGCAGCTCTATGAGGTCCTTGTTGCTCTTGAGGATGATACTTCTTAATAGGAGTGGTTTGTGCTTGTGTTCTTGAGAATTTTGGAATGCAAAAACTAAGGTTGTGTTTATTAAGGATAAACTTTATGAATAATAGACACAACCTTTGAGGCCATGCTATTGGCCGAGGATTCTGCCTCGGTTGGAGACTGTGCACCAACCTCACTAAACTTTTATACTTTTTCCAGCCTGTCGTTTGTATACATAGAGACACAAGGATCAGGTCCCTTTACAAGGTCCCTTGGTTTGTAAAATCATCAAAACTGAAAATAACATTTTCCATCTTTTTGATGATGACAAACCCACAGGATCCGACCAACTGCCCTCCCCCTAGGAGCTAGCCAACCTGCCACCCAAATGCCTTCCCCCTGGGAACTAGCCAACCTACTTCTTCTATCCAAAGCAGCCAACAACATTTAACAATATTTTCCCCATTTCGGAATCATAAAAAAGAGTGGTAGTAAATCAGCATTACCTGTAAGCCTGCAAAGCAAGATCATAGCCGATGGCAACACATCATAGTAGAAAAAGCAGAAAGATAAGATTAATCAAAACAAAACAGGAATCCACTTCATTGCATAGGAGAAAGCATTCAATACTTTAGAAATGAACTACTTAAGAGAACCCCGGGACACAGCCCACACAAAAACAAAAGGGAAGACTAACAAAAAGGACTATGTGGAGGGAGGTTGGTGAATGAGGGATATGATGACAAGAGTAAGTCGATCATTGGCAATATCATTATGCTTGATCAAATTCTCTTGAAGAACAACATTTTGAGCCAAGAGGTTGGCATTCCGAATCCTCAATTCATTGACTTCTGTTGTACCAGGTCCCTCTGTTTGTGCTTTAACCAACTGTGCCTTCAATAAGGCTATTTCAGCATCCTTTTTGCTCACAAGAACTGTCATCTCCTCCAATTCATGCTTAAGTTGATGCCGTTCCACCACTAACTGAGACACCTTGCTCAGTTGCCGTGTTCTTCCTTCTATGCATTCACATTCAACCAAGGTGTTTATAGAGAATGACTGTTTGACAGTTCCACCAGTACCAGCTCCCACAGGAACATCTATGTACTTGAACACCTTGGTGAGAAAATACCCATACCCCATGCTATGTTTACCCTTGTATTCGACCATTGCCTTGTACATATTCTCTAATATGAGGGCTGGAAGGTTCAGAGGATCAAAGTTGCACAGAAACTCTATAAGAAACAGATCAGCAGCCGAGGCAACTGTTCTTTTCTCATACCTTGGAAGGACTACTTTGTTAATGAACTCGAACAACAGTTGGTAGCCTCCCTTCATGAGTTTCTTTGGAATGCCAGCACAATTCATCTTTGGCAGTTTGAAACACTCATTTGTAAAGCTTTTGGTGCAGGCCTTTTCTACAATGGATCTGATCCCTTCTCTGGGCACGCTCAATATTTCTCCTAGTATTTATTCGTTTAGATGAAATCTTCGATTCCCAACTAAGTTGTTGAGGTTTTCATCCTCTGTGAACTCAATATTGTAGTAGAACTCTCTTACTTATTCTTCATACAACACAGGGGACTGGGTCATGAACAAGTGAGTCCACGACTAAACCTCCACTATATCTGCTAAGGTGAACATACCCGACTTCCTAATGATCTCAGGATCAAAGAATCTTCCGCCTAGGACTTTCTGCAGTCGCAGGTTGTCAAGAATGTCCTATTTGGTTTCTGTCTTGTCCACTTTCTTTCTTTTGGTACCTGGTCCCTTCACAGACTTTAGTGTAGACCCTTTGATAGGTCTCCGAGAGTCAGGGGAAACTTCTCTTTCCCATATGTATATCTCCTTCCCCTTTTCTTTTCTGACTCTTTGCATTTTCCCTTTGTTGTAGCACCACCCTTTTTGATAGAGGGTTTCCCAGATTTTGGTTTGCTCTAATCTTTCCTTGTTCATCCTTCTTTCTCTGTACTGAAGCAAGAGTGATATCATCCGACAATGTATCACTTTCAGATTGTTCATTAGTAACATCCACAACTCCCTCAACAGGAACTACAAAACATTCTTCACCAGTTTCCTTTCTTCTCCTAATTTCAATAGTGCTGTCCTTATTTCCCTTTATGGCGTCACTCATAAGTTTCTGAGTCGCTCCCATAGTGAAAGGTTTCCTTGTTGGAGTCTCCTCCATGAGTTTCTCCTTTCATTTGCTAGTGATAAGAACCATTCTTTTCTGTATGGCCCAGCGTAGAAGAGTATTGTCATCCTCATCATCATCTGAATCACTAGCGGAAGATAGTCCAACATCAGGGGTTCTGTCAAACAATGGTTTCGCATCTCCAAGGAGATCTTCTGTGAAACTACTTTCTTCATCATTTCTTGTCCATTCTCTCATCTTTGTCAGACTTTCTACCACCATATTATCACTTGCAGCGAGAATGTTGGATTCAGAGTACCTACTCCCTGAAAGATCACCCTCAAACAAGCAGTCAGATAGCATAGACAAATGAGGACCATGTTGGTACGAAGGTGCTGGATTATTGAGATCTATAAGGGACTGTGGAGTAGGACGACTGGTTTCAGTGATGTTGACCAGTTGGATGGTCAACATTTTTTTTGGAGAAGGAGCATCAGAGGACGTGTAGAAGGCTACATGATCTATTTCATTCAGGGAGTCCAACATTTTCTTGGAAGAAGATGGTGATTGAGACATGTTCAAGGAAAGAGGAGAGAGTAGACTGAAAGAGGAGATGATTAGGGCTTTTCAGAATATTTAGGAAAAGGAGTTTGAAGAGTAAGAGAAGATGAATGGAGGGAAAACATATAAAAATAAATTGGAAGGATGTGTCAGGTCCTTGAGTAGATGCGTCGTTTGGACTTAAAGCGATGGGACAACGGTCAGAATGGTCGATGATTGACACGTGGAGATCTCGACGGTTCTCATTTAACAGTTCCAAAACAATATAGAGAATACTAACCTTTAGACAAGTCCAGGTCCCTATCTGCAAGTTGAGAAGATTGATCCCTGAATAGTTATGACCTTTCTTTACTTCTGCGATTTCTCATGAGTGTATACTTGCAAAAGGTACGCAATTGATCTTACCACAACAAAACATTACAAGTAATGAGGATTTTTGCCCTTCAAATCATAGCCAATGAGGGTTGGATGCCTTTGGATAAAATCAACTCAGTTCATGTTCATCATTCCCAACTTCAGACGCTTACTTTCAAACTGATCCTTGCTGAGAGCCTTTGTGAAAATGTCGGCAATTTGATCTTCAGTTCTGCAGTACTGCATGCTAATGTTCCCTTTTTCAATATTGTCTCTTAAGAAGTGATGCCTAACATCAATGTGCTTTGTTCTCTTGTGCTTAACTGGATTCTTTCCCATATTGACATCACTTGTATTGTCACACATGAGTGGAATGGTATGAGTGAGTACTCCAAAATCTTCAAGTTGCTGCTTTATCCATAGTAGTTGTGCACAACAAGAAGCAGAAACTACATATTCTGCTTTAGCCAAGGAGAGAGCTATTGAATTTTGTTTCTTGGTTCCCCAGGAGATGAGTGAAGAGCCAAGAAAGTGAGACATTCCTGAAGTGCTCTTTCTGTCCACCTGATAACCTGCAAAATCAGCATCTACATACCCCACTAGTTCAAAGAAGTCTCCTGCTGGATAAAATAGGACCATGTCCCATGTCTTCTTTAGATACCTCAAGATCCGCTTAGCAGCCTTCAAATGTTATTCCCTAGGACAAGCTTGAAATCTTGCACACATGCCTACATTGAATACGTTGTCAGGTTTACTTGCAGATAGATACAGTAAAGATCTAACAATTCCTCGGTACAAAGCCAATGCATAAGATTCATCTGCTCCCAACTTAGAGTTTTGTACCCATATGAGTGTCAATAGGCTTGGAGTCCACCATATGAAATTTCTTTAGCAACTCCTTTATGTAGTTTTCTTGACAGATGAAGTCCCACTTGAGGTTTGCTTGATCTACAGCCCTAAGAAAAAGTTCAACTCTCCCATCATACTCATCTCAAATTCATTCCCCATTAGTGTGGCAAATTCTTCACTTAGAATGATGAACAATTCTTTGCCTCGTGTCTTCAGGAACATAGTGTTGTCTATCTTTCCCTTTTAAAACCATTTTTCAGAAGGAATCTGGATAGCCTTTCATACCAAGCTTTGGGAGCCTATTTTAGTCCATACAAGGCCTTGTCAAGTTTAAACACATGATTTGGGCAGTGAACATCCTCAAAGAGAGGTGGCTGCTTTACATACACTTCTTCCTTCAAGTCACCATTTAAGAATGCAGTTTTGACATCCATTTGGAAGAGCTTGAATTCCATGAGGGCTGCAAAGGTAATAAGAATTTTGATAGCCTCCATCCTAGCAACAGGAGTAAATGTTTCATCATAGTCCATGCCTTCCTCTTGATTATAACCTTGAACCACCAGTCTTGATTTGTTCTTTGTGATGACACCATTTTCATCAAGTTTGTTTCTGAACACCCACATGGTCCCTATGATAGTTCTGTCAGCATGTCTAGGTACCAGGTGCCATACTTTGCTCCGCTCAAATTGATGAGGTTCTTCTTGCTTGGAATTAACCCAATCAGCATCCTTCAATGCCTCCTTGATATTTTGGGCTCAATATTTGATATGAATGTTGAAAATGCTACCAGGTTTCTAATTTGGATCTGGTATGCATTCCAGAATTCAATGGTGAGATGAGATTATCAAGAGGATGTGAGGATTGATGCTTCCACCTTGATTTTGGATTCATTGGTTGAGGTTGGTCTGATTACTCTTCTTCATTTTCGGAGTCATCACTTCCAAATTGAGGTGAATCCTCCTGGTCTGCATTGTTCGATGGTCCAGGTCCCTCGTCAGGCTTGTCATCTTCATTTACTTTCCCAGGTTGATCAGAATCAGCAACATTAGGGTTTTGACATTTTTCAGCTCGTGGATCACTTACTCCATCTCTCTAAATCTGAAGAAGTTCTTCAACAAGTTCATCATTATTCTTCTTCTCTAAGTTTGTAAGTTTACCAGCCTCATCAAAAATCACATGAACACTTTTTTCAATGCATAGTGTTCTTTTGTTGTAGTCTCTGTAGGCTTTGCTGGAGGAAGAATAAACAAAAAACACTCCTTCATCGCTTCTAGGATCAAATTTTCCTAGATCATCCTTGCCATTGTTCAGTACAAAACACTTGCAACCAAAAGCCCTTCAGTAACTCAGTTTAGGCTTTTTGTTGTTGAGTAGTTCATATGGCGTTTTGTTCAGTAGAGACCTAATTAAGCATCGGTTGGTCACATAGCACTCAATGTTGACTGCTTCATCCCAGAAGTTCTTAGGAAGAGTTGAGTCTATGAGCATAGTCTTGGCAATATCAACCAGAGTTATGTTCTTCCTTTCAACAACACCATTTTGTTAGGGAGTTCTGGGAGTTGAAAAGTTGTGATGAATACTGTTGTCAGTGCAGAAGGTGTCAAGTTTTGCATTCTCAAACTCAGTTCCATGATCAGACCTGATCCGTGCAATCTTGCAGTTAAGCTTTGTCTGGATCATTTTGATGAATATTATCAGCACATCAAATGTCTCATCCTTGGACTTGAGGAACATGGTCCAAGTAAGCCTTGAATAATCATCCATAATCATTAGAATGTACTTCTTTCCACCTCTGCTCTAAATTTTCACTGGCCCACATAGATCCATGTGAATTAGCTCGAGAGATGTTTAAGAGCCCACTTGCTTCTTTATATTGAAAGAGGATCTGGTTTGTTTACCTTTGACGCACGCATCACAAACTTTGTCATCACTGAACTTTAGTTTTGGTAAACCACGAACCAGGTCCCTGGAGACAAGTTTGTTCAGCAGAAAAGAGCTCACATGACCTAGCATCCTATGCCACAAGTTAGCATTTTCACTTTGAGCGCTGAGGCATGTCAGATTGTCTCCCTGAGCAGTATCCAAGTCAGCCATATACATATTCTTACACCTTCTGGCCGTCAGGATCACCTCCTTAGTTGGCAAGTTGGTAACAATGCACTTTTCTAATAGAAATCTGACTTCATTCCCTTTGTCACATATCAGAGATACACTGAGAAGACTATATTTTAATCCACTTACGTAGTAGACATTCTCAATGGAGTGTTCTAGTGATTTTCCAATTCTACCGACTCCAAGAATATACCCCTTCTTTCCATTACCAAAAGAGACACTACCACTTTGAAGTGCCTTGAGTGAAAGGAAGTTTTCAGTCTCTCTAGTCATATGCTTTGAACATCCACTATCCATGAACCAGCACTGACTGCTACTTCCTCCACTCCCCTGCAACAAAGATCACCTGTTAGACTTGGGAACCTATTTTAGTCTAAGTTCCCAATAAGCAGATAGAGGCATAATGAGAGTACTTCTTGTCCAATGAGGTAAGTTAGTCTTTCTCATGTTAGAAGACTTAGGAATAGGAGAAGGTCCCTTGTTCTGTGTAATTTTCCATCTAGAGTAGACTGAAAAGTTTTCTTGAGAGGCTTTCCATGCTAGACAATCCTTTTTCAGATGACCATTGTGACCATAGTGAAGACATAACAGATTGTCTGACACAGACACATACTTACTGTGGGGATTATTGGGAGAACTGATGTTTAAGCTTCCTAAACCCTTCATGTTGTTGTTGCCTTGACTAGTGATGTTTGAAAGTAGCTTGGTGGAGTTGGTCCATCTCAGAGAATTTTTTAAGTTCTTCTCTGAGACTGACCATGTCCGTTTCCATCTGATCATTTCTCTCCAAGGCTAGGGCAAGTATGGTTTCAACAGTATTCATACTGGCTTCTAGCTCTAATTGCAAACTGCTAGCCTCTTCATTTCCTTTGCCAGATTTCTCACTAAGCATCTTCAATTTCTCCTTGAGTTCTAGATTTTCAGTCTCTAGAAGTTTCAATTGCTCCTCGATAACTGACACATGACCTACCAATGCTAACTTTTCTTCATTGTAAATATCTAGACTGTTGTTCATAGAGTCCTTTTCAATGGTTAACTCCATAATGGAGTCAATCAAAACAACAACTAGATTTCTCAATTTTCTAACATAGTAAACATTTAAGTTTTGTTTAAGGTCAGAAAGAGTTACCTTTTCTTCATCTTTCTCATCGTCAAATTTAGCCATGAATGCGAACATTCCATCAAACACGTCCTCATTATCTTTAACATCTAGCATGGATGCATCTTCAGGATATTATGATTCTTCTGACTCATTTGAGGAGTCACCCCAAACAGTAAAAACTTTCTTCACCACATAGTCAGCTGCACCTTTTCTTGCTCTCTTATCAGGGATCGGGTCCCTTCTAATGTCTTTCTCACCTCCAGGTCTTTGGTACTCTTTGGTTTCAACCATAAGCATTGGACAGTCTCTTAGGAAGTGTCTGGGATTTCCGCACTTGTGACACAAGTCACTTGCATTTGCAACCCTGATAGAGTTCCCTCCCTTTCGAAAACCTCCATGCTTCCTCACTTATTTTTTGAATCTCCTAGTGAGGTAAGCCATATCCTCCTCTTCACCGAAGGATCATCTGATGATATCTTAAGAGATAGGGACTTATCTTTCTTTACCTCCTTCTTTGAAGTGTCTTGGTTTCTATTCATTTCATGAGTTTGAAGGTTTCCGATCAGGGCATCCATTGTCAGCACTTTCAGGTCCTTTGCTTCAGTAATGGCATCCACCTTGCTCGCCCAAGACTTAGGAAGGATTCAAAGAATCTTCCTGACCTTTTTACTAAGATGAATAGGCTCTCCCAAGCATCGTAGCTCATTGGTTATGGAGGAGAATGTAGTATGCATGTCATGAATATTTTCTCCCTCTTTCATTGTGAAGTTCTCATATTTGGTAGTCAGCATGTCTACCTTTGACTCCTTCACCTTCTCTATGCCCTCATGGGCCGTCTTGAGACAATCCCAAATTTCTTTTGCAGATTCACAAGCCAAAATGCGATTGTACTCTTCAACACCTATACCACAGACCAGCAGCTTCTTTGCTTTATAACTTTTTTCGATCTTCTTTCTATCCACCTTGTTGTACTGTTGACTAGTCTTGGGAACGACTCTTGTGATTTCTCAATCCTTCACTTCCATTATTGGGATGAAGGGTCCATCAAGCACGATATCCCACAGCTCACTGTCCTCAACCATTAGGAAGTCATGCATCATCGTTTTCCATAAACTATCGAATTGACCATTGAAATGAGGTGGTCGTGTTGACAATTTTCCTTCTTCTAGATTCAATGGAGCAACCATCTTTCTACAAGAATCTCTCTTGGTCTCGTTGTGGTAGAATATTACTCCACCATCCGATCTGAGTCCCGGTCGGTGACAACGGTTGATTGATTTTTCTTATCGGGGGTTTTTACCTTCCTTCATGTTCCCTGTTCTGTGTTAACCAGCTAGAGAGCACATGCTCTGATACCAATTGATAAGTTGTATGCATCCACTATCAGTCAACAGATCAGGTCCCTTGACACAGTATAAACAGTTATGAAGGTTTAAACACTAAAGAAAGTAACACAAGTATTTTACGTGGAAACCCCCTTGATCATGGGCGGTGAAAACCACGACCTGTCCTCAAAGGCTTTCAATCCAACTCCATTTCACTCAAACGGAGTAACAGTTTAGATTACAACAACTGCAACCTAAGAATCTACCTCTAAATCCCTTCCCCCTCTAAGTAGTAACTCTACTACAAAGAAAGCAACTAAGCAGATACAACACTGACCACTAAGCCACCTAATTCTAGATAACTTAGACTTCACCTAAGCAGATACAAAACTGCCCATTAAACCACCTAACTCTAAATGATTTAGAATTTGACTAAGCAGATACAACACTGCGCACTAAATCAGTTAACATCAACTGACTTAGAATTTTAGACGTAATGAACAACGATCTAATTCCTTTATAGATTAGGAATAAATTTACAATGTCAGCACGAACGATATAATCCTAAGACAACTAGACAACTTGCAGCTCTATCAGGTCCCTGTTGCTCTTGAGGATGATACTTCTTAATATGAGTGGGTTTTGCTTGTGTTCTTGAGAATTTTGGAATGCAAAAACTAAGGTTGTGTCTATTGAAGATAACATTTATGAGTAATAGACACAAACTTTGAGGCCATGCTATTGGCTGAGGATTCTGCCATGGTTGGAGACTGTGCACCAACCTCACCAAACTTTTGTACTTTTTCCAGCCTGTCATTTGTTTACATAGAGACACAAGGATCAGGTCCCTTTACAAGGTCCCTTGGTTTGTCAAATCATCAAAACTACAAATAATAGATGCTGACATTGATCTGTGGTTCATGTTTCCACTTTCCCCATTTACTTGAATAGGACTTTGCATCCCTGAAGACAATTACAAGATGAATTTTCCATTGGTAGAAGATAACAGAGAATAATGCCGGACAACACCATATTCAGCTCCATCTTCACTTACCTTAGGAGATCCTTGTGCTTTAAGCTTTGCTTTTGTAGATACAGTGGAGGCCATATAACTGGGCACACTAGGTGTATTCTGTGAGATATTCTAAGAATTATTGCCCTGCTTTGATGGAAGAGATCTCCTCCTCCTAGTTCTCTCATTACTACTTTAATCTTCTTTGGGGCTAAGCTCCTTATTAACAAATGGACTATTTTTACTCTAACAAACTTTGTCTTCTTCTAACTGTAGGATGATTATGCAACACATCTTTTGGTTCTTCCACAACTACAGCCATATGAACTTCAGTCATAGCTAGCTTGTCAATTTCATGAATCGAATCATTTATTTTCTCAGGAGAATTAACCACTACCGGTTCATCAACATTAGTAGCTGAGGATATTGATGTTCTTGCGTGAGTTTGAACTAGAACAGGAATATAAGCTGAGGATATTGGTGTTTCTGTCTGAGCTTGAACTGGAATAGGAATCTGTTGTGCCTTGTCAGTTTTTTGCTTCTGATTTTTCTGGAGACGGTACCACAACTCTAGTAACTTTTTTAAATTTCGTTTGATCCTCTCAAGTCATTTTGAGGTTGATATTGCGCTGATGATTCGTGACTTTCCATAGGTTACGCCTAGGTTTTTCAGGTTCAGAAGAACTTATGCACCAGTTATTGTGAAAAGACCCCTCCTGATACTCCATTTTGGTCTTGCTGTCTCAACACTCTTTGGTTCCTAGAAGTGAGATAGTGACCAACGTTCAAGCCACTTTCAAACTGAATTAGGTTCACACTCATCATACTGAAGGCTCAAGGGTATGTCTGTCGGCAGCATATCAAGAAGCTAAAACAAGAAACAATACAACTGTCAAATTGAATTCATGCCAACATAAATATTTTAGCATTTACTTGTTATCACTAAGTACATTTATTTATTAACCTTCACATCAATTTCAGAAGAAATATTTGTTATACCCCATTTTAACTCGAGGTCAAAATGTGTACAACATATTGGTGATTTCTAAATTCTTAACTAACTTAAGAAGTTAACACCTAATTAATTACGGTGAATTAGGACACCAAAATGATTAAGTTATTGTCTAAAGTTAACTTCATTTTAAGGTCTACTAAACATGAGATTCTAAGTAAGGGTTCTAGTTATCCTAAAAGGAAGGGGTAAGACATCCTCTAAGATTAGTTTAAAAACTATTAACCGGACAAACTTAGGTTGATTACTTAAGGTCTTATAGATCAAAAAAAAGTTGAATATTTTATAAGTAAAACAAATTTATGTCAAAAATATATACATAAAATAAGATGAACAATTATAGGAAAAACTATTATTAAGATTATATTTTAGAAAAAAAATAGTAGTTGATTTTGAAAGATAGGAAATATTTAATAGGAGAACACAAGGGACTGCCCAAAAATCTTTTCATTAAAAAAGGGTGCCACTTTTAATATCATTTTTTAGTTTAAGAAAAGTATTTTTACAAGTTCAACTTAATTGGTATTTGATTCAAAGAAATTGGTTCAAATAAGGTAAATGATTGTTTTAGAAATTTATTTCCTTTGATATTTCAAGTATACAAAAACTGAGTTTTTGACCAAAATCATCCTTAAACTATACCCTAAACTTAAACTACATCCTTAAAGTATCATTTTTAGCACAAAAACATCCTTCAAGTATTTAAAAGTGAACAATTTTCATCCTTATGTTAGATAACGTCAAAAAATTAAGGTATCCTACAAAAGCATGAGCAGTTCACGTGACTATCAACAAAAGTTTTCATGCATAATTTCATTACTTGCTATAAGAAGTTCCTGAAAAAAAAAATTAAAAATCTTAGACACTATTGCTTACGGAAACAAAAAATATTTTGAAGGTGTGAGGATACATGATTTGCTCTTTTTCTCATTTAGTAACGGAATGAAGTTGGATAAGAACACACCGAAGAAGCGGAAGTCTCCAACAAACGCCGCTTCTAGCATCTTCAATTGAGATGAAGCATATTTCAACTAATAATATTTTTAATACCAAATTACATGAAAAATAATTGAAAAAGAACTATCAAATTAAAAGATTTTGCATAATGCTAAACTGAATTACCGAAAAAGTTCGCAATAATTTTTTTGGCGTCCTTAAACTATACCTCAAACTTAAACTACATCCTTAAAGTACCATTCATTGCAGAAAACATCCTTCAAGTATTTAAAAGTGAACAATTTTCATCCTTCTACTTGAATTTATCAGAAAACTAACAGATCCCACAAAAATCAAGTCATCCCTTCGTAATTATTATTCTTAGAAACGCCAAAAAAATTATTGCGAACTTTTTCGGTAATTCAGTTTAGCATTATGCAAAATCTTTTAATTTGATAGTTCTTTTTCAATTATTTTTCATGTAATTTGGTATTAAAAATATTATTAGTTGAAATATGCTTCATCTCAATTGAAGATGGATACATGATTTGCTCTTTTTCTCATTTAGTAACGGAATGAAGTTGGATAAGAACACACCGAAGAAGCGGAAGTCTCCAACAAACGCCGCTTCTAGCATCTTCAATTGAGATGAAGCATATTTCAACTAATAATATTTTTAATACCAAATTACATGAAAAATAAATGAGAAAGAACTATCAAATTAAAAGATTTTGCATAATGCTAAACTGAATTACCGAAAAAGTTCGCAATAATTTTTTTGGCGTTTCTAAGAATAATAATTACGAAGGGATGACTTGATTTTTGTGGGATCTGTTAGTTTTCTGATAAATTCAAGTAGAAGGATGAAAATTGTTCACTTTTAAATACTTGAAGGATGTTTTTGTGCTAAAAATGATACTTTAAGGATGTAGTTTAAGTTTAGGGTATAGTTTAAGGATGATTTTGGTCAAAAACTCAGTTTTTGTATACTTGAAATATCAAAGGAAATAAATTTCTAAAACAATCATTTACCTTTTTAAGAAAATAAAGTTAAAAGTAATTTCATTACTTGCTATAAGAAGTTCCTGAAAAAAAAAATTAAAAATCTTAGACACTATTGCTTACGGAAACAAAAAATATTTTGAAGGTGTGAGGATACATGATTTGCTCTTTTTCTCATTTAGTAACGGAATGAAGTTGGATAAGAACACACCGAAGAAGCGGAAGTCTCCAACAAACGCCGCTTCTAGCATCTTCAATTGAGATGAAGCATATTTCAACTAATAATATTTTTAATACCAAATTACATGAAAAATAATTGAAAAAGAACTATCAAATTAAAAGATTTTGCATAATGCTAAACTGAATTACCGAAAAAGTTCGCAATAATTTTTTTGGCGTTTCTAAGAATAATAATTACGAAGGGATGACTTGATTTTTGTGGGATCTGTTAGTTTTCTGATAAATTCAAGTAGAAGGATGAAAATTGTTCACTTTTAAATACTTGAAGGATGTTTTTGTGCTAAAAATGATACTTTAAGGATGTAGTTTAAGTTTAGGGTATAGTTTAAGGATGATTTTGGTCAAAAACTCAGTTTTTGTATACTTGAAATATCAAAGGAAATAAATTTCTAAAACAATCATTTACCTTTTTAAGAAAATAAAGTTAAAAGTAGTTAGTTAAATCTCATTAACGTTCAAAACTTTACGAAAGAAAAATCCCTTTTTTTTTGCATGAAATTAACCAAAACCCGAAAAGAGAATTAATTAGTTTGCCTATTTGATTCATTTTTTTTTTCAAAAAAGAAAGCTTTTAAGTATAAAAAAAATGGTTTAATCCTAAATAACATTAAGCAAATTCTTAAGAGTATAACTACTATAAGAACCTTAAGCATATAAAGATAAACACAATATAACTATGAATCTAAATAAAAGGAAAAAAGTTAGTGAGATAAAATGAATACCACAAAGAAAATAGTAAGACTATTTGGATAGTCTTAGGAATCAAATGGCTATCTTCTTCATTGTTTTAGCTAGACCACTTTTCCGATTCGTTTTGTTCAAACGAGAGATGTGAATAGAAGAGTTATGCAAGTGTCAGGTTTGACATCGACATCGAGTCTCAACACGGGACTCTTCAATAGGGCAGTGAACTATGGAGCTTTGAAGTTTCAGGTCCACAATACCTCTATCAATAACAAAGCGAGGTTTTGAATTTTGTATAACATGAGGAATAAGAGTAACAATAGATTTAGTATTTTCGAGAGTCCAAAAACTTGTGGAACGTGTCCCTTTTCTGAAAACAAAAGGGTGTATTTAAACATGTAAAGATATTTGATTTAGGCGGGATTTTAAGACGTTTGAAATTCGAAATCGCTGCTTCAAGATTATCCCAATATGTGACAAAGAACTATTGATAAACATGGCTTTTCTTCATGTGATTCGTACAGATTCTCTATTCAAATGGTAACTCTGTCTTTGCTTTTGATATACAAAACCTCGAAGCATGAAAGTGGAAAAAGAAGAAAGAGACGCGTATTCAAGTTTTTCCAGAACTTGCACGAAAATGACGCACTAAGCGTCTGTCAATGGCAAAAACGTTTGAAAGTTAAGCCTGAAGAGGAAAGAGGATTGAGCGGAGCGTTTAGAGTGGAGAAGATTAAAAACTTGATTTGTTTCTTAGGGCTTGAAAAGCATGGGTTGGCTGAGACGTAAATGAGCTGGTTGACTTGGGTCATTTTTTGACATAGAAATGGGCTGATCACTTAATCAGATTTGGAGCTCATTTGGTCTGATTATGTTGGGATTTTCCCTTCTTCTTTTCAATTATTTTGGGTTTCTATCTTAATAACTAATAAAATATATATTATAAGATGACAAATTAATAATTTTATAAAATAAAAATATCAATATTACGACTCTACGCTAATAGAAAATATAGTGACAAAAATATGAATTTATAATTCATTTAATAAGTGCGAAACTTGAAGTAAAGCGACGACAAATCTATTATGTAAAAAGAAGAGATATAAAACTAAAACATATGATTTTAATAGATCATTGGATAGACTATTAACTTAGAAGCTCGAAATAACGATTAAAGGAAATGAGGGTCAAAATTGGGTGTCGACAGCTTGTCCCTCTTTGACCAGAGACGATATAAGAGTTTTTGGGCAAAACAATTGACGTAGTAGCCAATTTTGTCCCGAACAACAATTATGACCTTGGAGGCGAGAAAAGATGTGAGTACTAGATAATTACTCCTTGATCTTGTCAAAAGCTTTCTGACAATCCTCCATCCATTTGGTAGCAGCGTCTTTCCTTAGTAACTTGAAGATTGGCTCACAAATTACAGTTGATTATGCAATAAATCGACTAATGTAATTTAGGCGACCAAGAAAACTCATTACATCCTTTAGACTCTTTGGAGGAGGCAAGTCTTGAATGGCCTTTATCTTTGAAGGATCCAGCTCTATCCCCTTTCTACTCACGATGAAACCCAACAGCTTCTCGGCAGGGACACCAAATGCACACTTTGCGGAATTTAACTTCAGATTGTACCACCTTAATCTGTCAAAGAACATCTTCAAATCAATTATATGATCTGAGCTCTTCCGTGACTTGATGATGACATCATCTACATAGACTTCAATCTCCTTATGGATCATATCATGAAATATGGTAGTCATAGCTCTCATATATGTTGCCCCTACATTCTTGAGTCCAAAAGGCATTACCCGATAACAATATACTCCCCAAGGCGTGATGAATGTTGTTTTCTCAGCATCCTCTTCATCCATTAGAATTTGATGATATCCTGCAAAGCAATCAACAAATGACTGCAACTCATGCTTTGCAGAATTTTCAATAAGTATGTGAATTTTCAATAAGTATGTGAAATTTTCAATAAGTATGTGAATTTTCAATAAGTATGTGAAATTTTCAATAAGTATGTGAATTTTCAATAAGTATGTGAAATTTTCAATAAGTATGTGAATTTTCAATAAGTATGTGAAATTTTCAATAAGTATGTGAATTTTCAATAAGTATGTGAAATTTTCAATAAGTATGTGAATTTTCAATAAGTATGTGAAATTTTCAATAAGTATGTGAATTTTCAATAAGTATGTGAAATTTTCAATAAGTATGTGAATTTTCAATAAGTATGTGAAATTTTCAATAAGTATGTGAATTTTCAATAAGTATGTGAAATTTTCAATAAGTATGTGAATTTTCAATAAGTATGTGAAATTTTCAATAAGTATGTGAATTTTCAATAAGTATGTGAAATTTTCAATAAGTATGTGAATTTTCAATAAGTATGTGAAATTTTCAATAAGTATGTGAATTTTCAATAAGTATGTGAATGACTGCAACTGCATCTCGATAATCTACGCATACTGTGATTTTTCCATATTTCTTTGGCACTGGTACTATGTTGGCCAATCATGTGGGATACTTGGTGACTCAGATGACATTGGCATCAAATTTCTTAGAGACTTCTTTCTTATTTTTCAAACTCAAATCGGGATTGATCTTTCTCAGCTTTTGTTTTACTTGGGGGCAAGAGGGATCAATTGGCAACTTGTGTGAAAAAATGTCCGTTCTTAGACCCAACATATCATCATAAGACCATGCGAACACATCCATGTACTATCTCTAAAGACCAATAAGTTCTTTTCTTTGGGATGAATTCAAATCGACACTAATTCTTGTTTCCCTCACCAATTCTGAATCTCCCAAATTTATCATCTCGGTATCATCCAAATTTGGCTTTTCTTTATTCTCAAATTGTTCAAACTCCTTAGTCAACACTTTAGGCTGCACATCTTCTTCATATTCTGCAAAAGTTTGTTTACTGTTCGGGATTTGTTCACTCCTTTCATTACATTTCATATTCTCGACATGGACATATTTATTAGTTTGCTTGCTGAAAGAGAGAAGAAAAATAAAAATAAAATAAATTATCAAGGACAAATTTTAAAATTTAAAGCGGAAAAATGGTAACTTAGATTTGACATTTAAGCTTTCAAAAGATGGAGGCAAAACACATCAAATTCAAAAAACATGATTCAGGCATCAATTTGAATCGTGTTGTTTTGTTAATTCTAATACAATCATCTACCAAGATTCTTGGGGAACCAGGGACGGCTTACAAGTCCAATTGTTCAAAGCATCTCCAGGCATAACATCCCATATGGTCGGGGTCTCGGTACAGTCCTCCAAAATCATATTGCATTAATCTTCTTCAATGAACAAGTTTTTGAGTTCTTCTGCAAGGTTATCTTCAACTACTTATTGTAATCCTTGTGCAACAAATGCCTTGGAAAATGACTGATTCAAGGGTTGGATAGGTTGTGGTAAGGGAATGTCACTTTTCCTTTTGAGATTAGCCGATGAGACTTCTTCAGGGGTAGGCTCGTATCCAAGACCAAAGGTGTATTTATGACCAGGCAATTGAATTGGTTCCACTATTCCATCTAATTTCACTCCAAGACATTGATCGGGGATATAACCATTCTTCAACATTTCCCAAGCCACCATCATAAGCATTTCCAGCTTGAGTAGCACACATAATTTCCCTAATATGGAATACAGACCCATCCAACTCATCCATACTTTCAATAACAGGGACTGTATTTTCAGGATATGTTGAGTTGTTACCTTCTCTATGAACAACAATTTCTTGATGGTTCCAAGCAAATTTCAGAGTCTGGTGTAGAGTAGAGGGACTGCACCAGCCATATGAATCCATGGCCTTCCAAGTAATAAATTATAACTATCAGATATATCCAACACTTGGAATTTCACAATGAACTCCACAGGTCCAATTTGAAATGGCAGATCAATTTCTTCGATAACTCCCCTTTGTGTCCCGTCAAAACCTCTAACCCTTACATGACTTTCACAAATCTTTCCAATATCAATTCCCAAATGTTGAAGAGTAGTGAAAGGACATATGTTAACAGCTGAACCATAGTCAATCAAAACTCTGGAAATAAACTTATCCCTACACATGACAATAATGTTCAATGCTTTGTTATTTCCCAGGCCTTCAGGTGGCAATTTATCTTCATGAAAAGAGACTTTGTAAGCTTCCAGAACTTGTCCTACCATGGCAGAAAAAGTCTCACTAGTGGTCTCAGCTGGAACATAAGCTTCATTAAAAACCTTCACCAAAGCACTCCCATGAGTTGCAGAGTTCATTAGTAAAGCCATTAAGGAAATTTGAGCAGGAGTTTTCTTCAGTTGTTTAACAACTGAATATTCCTTAGTAAGCATCTTTCTCCAGAAGTCCTCCACTTCAACCTATGTCACAACCCTTTTTTGATTGTTTTCCTTATTTGGTCCTTCTCGTACAACTTCTTTAGGGGCATAACAACGCCCAAATCTTGTCATTCATGCAGCAACAACTTCTACAACTATCTTTTCTTTTCCTTTGTCCTTTGCATCAATCGAGTAATCCCAAGGAATTGCTTTGGTATCAAAAGGAGATGATTGAGCGACAAAGGCCATGATCTTAGGCTTGGGAAGAAGAACTTCCACTTCAATTGGTACTCGTGCCTGGACTGTGATTATGGGAGAAATAAAAGTTGATGTCTTAACATTCTTCTCTACCCTGACTAGTACTATGGTCCCTTCCAAGTTGCAATCTTCATCAATAGTGATCATGTTCACATTAAAATTGCCATGATTTTGTAGTGGGTTGTTGTTTACATTAGGGGCAACACCTTTGAGTTGAATGATTCCTTTTTTGATAAATGCCTCAATATTGTCTTTGAGAGTAAGGCAACTTTTAGTATCATGTCCAACAACTTTAGAGTGATATGCACAGTGCTTGGTCTCGTCATACCATCAAGGAAGGGGATTGGGAATTCGTCCTTGGATTGGTTGGAGTACGCCTGCGGTTCTCAGTCGTTCATATAGTTGGGCTAAAGGTTCAGCTAGTGGGGTATAGGTTTTGGATGGTCTTTTTTCAAAGTTTGGGCGAGGTCTGGGTGCAATTAATGGACGGTTTTATGGTTGGTAGTGGGATTGGGATGGATATGTGGGTTGGTATCGTGATGGATTAGGATAGGCAGGTGCTCTAGTGGACAATACATCGGTTGGGTGGTGTAAACTGGGTAAGTGGCAGATGAAGGTTGGTAATAGGGTTGAGAAATTCTGGTATACTGACTATAGTAGGAAGGTTGGGGTAATGGGTTTTGGTATGTTAACATTTGGTTCAGCCTACGTTCCTGGATGGTCATAACAACAGACACCCAGTCCTTTTTCTTCTTAAGGGCTCCTCCGATCGAATCCAACTGTATTGCCTTACTTGTTGCTTTCAGGGCTGCCAAATTAGTGATTCTTCTAGTTTTGATGCCTTCCACAATGAATTCTCCCATCCTGACAACTTCTAAGAACTTTTGTCCTACCATACTTATCATCTTTTCATAGTACGTTGCATCTTTTTGGGTTTGCATAAAATGAGAGGTCATCTCACTTTTTGCCATTAGAGGTTTAACTTTTGTGGAATCTGGTCTCCACCGCATCACATACTCTCTGAATGACTCTGTTGACTTCTTTTCCAACTTCGTCAAGTAGAACCTGTCCGGCATAGCCTCAATGTTAAACTTGAACCTATCCATGAATTCTTGCGCCATCGCACCCCAATTATTCCATTTCTATGGGTCCTAACTTGTATATCAATCAAGGGCCTCTCCTGTTAAACTCCTTATGAACAACTTCATTCTAATGGCCTCATCTTTCCCCACTCCAACTAAATTGTCACAATACGACCTTAAATGAGCTCGAGGATTTCCCTTCCTATCAAATACATCAAACTTTGGCACCTTATACCCCACGGGTAATTCAACATCGGGATGAACACATAAATCCTCATATTCGAGACCTTCACCCCCTTTATGAACTTGGATACTTTTGAAAGCTTCTTTCAAATTACGAATCTCCATTGCTACATTGTTGTTTGTTTTTTATCTTGCCTCTTTCTCCATCTTTTTATATGGATCGACTTCAGGAATGGTCGGTATTGGGGTAATGAAAGGTTGAGCTTCCGCTACATATACTTGAGGTACATATTGCATGTTAGGGATTGTAGTGTGTGTCGCTGGTATATGTTGGGTCGCTTGGTATTTTTGGGTAGGCGAGGTGGTTTGGGTGAGTGGGGCAGTTTGGGTAAGTAAGTTAGTTTGAATGACTGGAGTTTGGGTAAGTGAAGTTTGGGACACATATGGGGTAGTGAAGGGTAAAGGGTTGGCTTGTTGCAGATTGTTTTGTGGGAAGTTAGGTTTTTGAGGGTTGGTTGATTGTTTGGAAGCAATTGGATTGGTCTTGTGAAGGGAAGGGTTTGGTGGAAAGTATTGAGGAGTAGGAGAGTCAACATGTGGAAAAAGAGGCGGAGCAATTGTGTTTGTTCCATTCTCAGGAAGTGGTGTGTTCAAAGTGATGGAGAAATTGGTGAGGTTTCTAAGTCGATTAATCTCACTTTGCATGTTGACCATTTTTTGCATCAGATTGGCAATGTGTTCATCATAAGGGATTGGATTCCTTCTTTTCGAAGTTTCGGGTTCATCTCTCAAGACAGTGACAAGTCCCAAACCATTTTGATGTTGATCTCGTAAAGTATGGGTGATCCGTCAGTTTGTAGTCAACGCAAATCAACCTTTGGGGGAAAATAAATCAAAAGGAAGAAAACCTTCAAAAAGAGAGAAATATTAGTATAAAGTGGGTAATTGTTGTTTCAATAACATTAATAATTAGGCAAATAAAATAAAATAATAATAATAAATAAATAAAGAAGAAACATGTATCACGCAACAAGTAAATCACATAAAAAAAGAAAAATTTAAAAGAAAATGCATCCTAATATGCACGGGACCTCTTTTATGCTATAGGTGGACCTAAATATCAAATAACGTGATTATGATAAATTGATCCAAGCCATTAATTTGTGACAACTCGAGTTAGGGAAACAAAAGGCCAAGTTTTCATTAATTACCAATAAAATAGTACGACGAAGAGAGAATAAACTAAAAATACATAAAGAGATGACATAATATAAAGGTAAATCTAAGACTTGGCCTAAATCTTGCTCTCAATCATACTGGTGGAGGAAATGAAGATGATGCTCCAACGTTGCTAAGCCCTGCTCCTGCATTATTCAAATATTGCATTATAGTTTCCATTTGAGCCCACATTTCAGGAGTAACTATTTTGGTTCCAAGACGATAATGTCTTATCCAGATCGTTGTCCCAATATCCTCAAAACCTTGCTCACTTTCTGGACTTCTGCTATTGCAATCTTCTCGAAGCCACTCCTGATATTCTGGAATTTCTCTTTCTGGCCCATTTCCTATATCTATCGTGATGATATTGTCCCATTCATGAAGAATCTCTCTAGCTCTAGAGACTTCAAAGTTTGGTCCAAAGAAAATTTCAAAAATCCTCATGTTTGCTCAAAGAGGAATTATTTGTGCTTGACCAAGGTGTTGAAGCACGCGTATCATAGCATATGAATGGAGACCTTTCAACCCAATAAGCTCAATTTAGTAAAACCTTATGCATCTTATATAGGAAGGGGAACGTGAGAGTAATGGATATTTCCACTGAATTTGGTCACTAGTGCGGGAGGCCAGGAACTCATACCAATCACCAGTACCAACCGGAGACACAAACTGTCTCATCCTGCCATAAAAAATGTTAATCTAATTTGTATTACTAAAGCATATGTCATCCATGTTTTTATGTTGGTAAAAATGTTCCATTGCCCACATTTGTAAAAGAAGATTGCAACGTTCCAAGAAGTTTGCTTCCCCTATTTTACATTTTCCAAGAGCTCAAAATATTTCTGCTAAAATCATGGGAACCAGGGTAAGTTCTTCGCCATTAACTCCTTCAAAAAGTACTCGAGCCACTGAACATATGCAAGTGCTAATATGTCCGTGTTCTCGTGGAAACACCAAAGTCCCTAGTAAAGCCACATCAAATGTGATAGGACGTCTAGATTGCCAATGAACATAAGTGCAAGAGAATTCTATCCTGAACAATTTGTAACTATCCGAGCGTCCATACCTTTCATATAAGTAATCTAAAGAAACCCAATTATGTTCGAAGTATCGAAGTTTCTTATCGTCATCCAATTCCAAGTAGCGAAGAAATTTATTCCTTGATTGACTAAGTGAAATAATTTGACCTCTTCCTAGATACTTCAAACTGGTGAAATATCGGATTTCCTCCAATGTAGGTGTTAATTCAAAGTCTTTGAATGCGAACACAACACGGTCTTGATCCCAAAACTGAATTAATGCTCTAATCACATGTTTGTCTGGAGTGATCTTGAATAGCATAGGGAGGAACCCCAACCTTCTTGCAATCACTAGTTTTTCACTTGGATTGAAATTTTCCCACCATTGCCTCAATTTGTGCGGGAAACCCTCGACCATCCTAATTTTAGGCACTTGGGGGACTAAATCCATCCTACAATACAAATTAAAATGAAATGAACACATAATTTTCCAAATTCACTATGTCAAAATTAGGCTTGGATCTGTCTATCATTATCACGTTGCACAAAACATGCTTGTTGGTCGTTGGGTCTTGAAACCCATCGATATAAGGGTGAGTTTCTTAAATGAGGATTCGATACCCAGGATCGATCCGCCTAAGGTGTATGTATGCATGACTTAAATTAAAGGGGTGGCTTAGCTCTATCTTGTGTTTTCTAAGATTTGGCTTACTAGACACAAGGTTCCCGAGTGGACAACTTGAGTAAGAAAGCTACGCGGTCACACGGAAAAAGATCTGGACACCCCGTGCATACACTAATCCTCCTAACTTTGGAATTTTGAAAGAAATTTGCGGGTGCGCAAACTACACCTCGCGTGTACGTGTGATTGTGTGAATTTTCCAGAATTGGAGGAAATATGAATGGAATGACAATTTATAAAGCAGTAACAAATACATAATTTATATAATGCAATAACAAATAAACATTTTAGATAAACAAAATAACAAATAAGCATAAAAATAGGGCATTAGGCATGTAAAATAAAAAAACAAATAAAATGAAGTAAACAAATGCTAAAAACCTATAATTAACCTAAGTCTGTTATGGTTTAGAACCTAAATTCCCCAGTGAAGTCGCTAAGTTGTTATACACCATTTTAACTCGAGGTCAAAACGTGTACAACATATTGGTGATTTCCAAATTATTAACTAACTTAAGAAGTCGCCACCTAATTAATTACGGTTAATTAGGACACCTAAACGATTAAGTTATTGTCTAAAGTTAACTTCATTTTAAGGTCTACTAAACATGAGATTCGAAGTAAGGGTTCTAGTTATCCTAAAGGGAAGGGGTAAGGCATACTCTAAGTTAGTTTAAAAACTATTAACCAACCAAACTTAAATTGATTACTTAAGGTCTTACAGATAAAAAAAGTTGAATATTTTTTAAATGAAACAAATTTATGTTAAAAATATTTACATATATAAGATGAACTGTTATAGGAAAAACTATTATTAAGATCATATTTTAGAAAAAATAGTAGTTGTTTTTGAAAGATAGGAAATATTTAATAGGAGAACACAAGGGACTGCCCAAAAATCTTTGCATTAAAAAAGGGTGCCACTTTTAATATCATTTTTTAGTTTAAGAAAATTATTTTTACAAGTTCAACTGAAAATGGTATTTGATTCAAAGAAATTGGTTCAAATATTATTTGAAGCTAAAGCAAATTTTTTTGTATACTTGAAATATCAAAGGAAATCAACTTCTAAAACAATCATTTCCCTTTTTAAGAAAAGAAAGTTAAAAGTAGTTAGTTAAATATCATTAACGTTAAAAACTTTACGAAAGAAACCTTAACATTCTCTCAACTAGAGTAATCAGTCTTATGCAAGGATTAAGACATCAAAGACTGATTTGATACTATAGAAATTTGGCTTTATCAGCAAATATGGTAGCAGAGTACATCCAAATAGGCACCACAAATTCACTTGAGAAAAGTACAATTATAACAGTGAAGACATATCCAAAATATTAAGGGTTTATTGAAGATATAATCAAGTAAATATAAAGTGTGGTTTCTCTAACCACAAACTTCTAGATGGTATAGAGCAGGCAGAGTTCCTGAGTTTGAGGCTCATCGCCACCTGTTATCTGAAACTTCTACGTGCTTGGCCCGTGAAAAAATAACAATTCCCACACATGAAGAAGCATGTTGAAGATATAGTTAAGAAAATAAAAGTGTGTTCTCCCTGTCAGTTTAATCTTTTCTCCTTTTACAATTAAAACACACTTCAACCGGGTCAATAGACACGCTATACTTGTTCAACCAGGATAGGTTGCAGTTAATAATGGAGATTATGCAGAGGATTTCAGGATTACTCTCGCACTTGGGCATATGTGAAAAACATTAGATATTGTTTTCCAATGAAAACAAAAGAATTTTTTTATGTAATCAATTTCATCTACATAAGAAAATAGAAAGTTGAAGATAATATCAGATACAAGGCTTTTCGAACCTTGTAAGATGGATTCTTTCTGTTTTGTTTCATCTGAGGGAGAACAAGTCAACAATGCCTTGCAAACAAATGCACTAGGTGTTAGGTTTTCTTGCCTAACAGACTTGTTCACAACACTTAAGTCCACCTTCTTAGCTTCCTGGTAAAACAGAGAGCATATAGTGCAGGGTCAGCGGATGAAACAAATTACATCACATGTAATAACATATTCAAAGATGGAAATTGCAGATAAACCCATTATCCAACTTTATGTGACATTTCTCATTTTGGATCATCTAAGTGATTGATATACAATTAGATAAATTGACAATGTGATAGAAACTAAAATGAAATGAGATGAAAATGAAACTTTACTGGTTAAATAAACTGCAAGAATCTTAAACATTGCATTAACCAATAACAATGTCCGTATGGAGTGGACAAGTCTCCAGATTCAAAGACAATAATAATATATTTCTTTTGGAGATTCTCCTAAAATACACATATTTACAATTAAACATAAAGATAACTCCTAACAGATAGAGATAGAAGCAGTTACTGCTGTAGATAATTGCTGTTGGTAGTAACTTCTACTTATAACTACTATAGATAATTACTGCTTATTATTTTATCCTATTTAAAAGAAAGAAACTAAGATAGATAAACTAAGATATATTATCTCCACATGCTACTCACCTATACTTTATTCTAGAGTAAGTCCTTAAAGGAACATTCGTATCAGTGCATCCCTCTTGAAAAGTCGCCTTGTCCTCAAGGAGAAAAGAAAGAAATTGATCTGTAATGAGATCATAGTTTTCCCAACTAGCTTCTTCAAGCGTACAATTAATCCAGTGAACGATCAGTTCCAAAGAAGAAGAACCAACTTCTTTGACCCATCGATGTGCAAGAATATTGGTAGGAGATATGGTGAGTTCTCAATCTTCATTAAGACGAATAGAGGCTGGTGATATAATAGCTTGTTGACCATGAACTGGATAGAGCAAAGATACATAAAAAATTTGATGTAGTTTGGAGGAAGAAGGAAGCTCCAGTTCATAAGCTATAAGTCCAAGACATCATACACTTTTATATGGTCCAAAATCGAGGGGACAATTGTTTGCATCTACGATAAGCCAAAGAACATTGACGGTAAGGATGAACACATAGAAAGACATAATATCCAACTTGAAAGGTAACATCTCGACGATGAGAATTATCTTGCTGTTTCATTCGAGTTTGAGCCTTTAAAAGGGTATCCTTGAGAATTTTCAGCATGGCATCACAATTCAAAAGTTGTTCTTCAAGTTCAGCAATGCGTGTTTCTCCATGAACAAAAGGAGAAATGGATGGAGGGTCCTTACCATAAACAACCTTGAATGGGGTAGTTTCTATGGATGAGTGGAAGCCCGTGTTAAAAGAAAACTTTTTCCCATGATAGATACTGACTCCATGTATGAGGCTGCTCCATAATAAAGCATCATAAATACGATTCCAAGAATCTGTTAACCACCTCTGTTTGTCCATCAGATGTGGATGGTAAGATGTACCCATTCTTAGCCTTGTTTGACTAAGTCAGAAAAGCTCTTGCCAAAAGCACTGACAAAGATAACATCCTTATCAGATAGGATTGACTGAGGAATGCCGCGAAGACGCACAATTTCTCTGCAGAAAATCCTAGCAACAATCTTGGTAGTATATGGGTGAGAAAGTGGGATGAAATGAGAATACTTTCTTAGACAATCTACGACAACAAAATTTTTATCAAAACCACCCAAATTGGGAAATCCTATAATGAAGTCAAGTGAGACATCTTCCCAAATTCTATGATGTATAGGCAAGGGTTGTAGAAGTCCAGCAGGTTCTAGAACTTGGTATTTGGCTTGTTGACAAAACAAACAGTTCTGAACAAAGATCTTAACATCATGCTTCATTCTTGGCCAGAAAAAGTTGGAGGAAATGCTCTTCAAGGCTTTCAAATATCCTCCATTCCCGATAGAAACTGTGTCGTGAGATTCTGAGAGAAGCTTTTGTCGAATAGAAGATTGATCCAGAACGACCAACCTCTCCTTGAAATAAAGTTTCTGATCCATAAGATGAAAATCTGGTTGTAAGGAAGGATCATGGTGAATGGCTTGAATAATCTCACGAGTATATATATCTTCTTGGAGAGCATTTTGTCAATTGGAAAAATCCATTGGAACAGGATAGCAAGAGCCATAAATTCAACATTTAATAGCCTCCTTGAAAGTGAATCAACTCCCAAATTGTCTTTTCCATCTTTGTAAGCAATTCTGAAGTGGAAGGGAAGTAATTTCATTAATAATATTTGCTACTCATTAGTAGTAATATGGTGGGAAAGGATATTCTTGAGGCTGTAATGATATGTTCGGAGATTAAAATGACGGCCCAAGAGGCAGTGTTTCCATTTATACAAAGCTAAAACAAGAGCAAGCAATTCGCGGTCATAAGTAGACTTCAAACGACTGGAAAAAGAAAGTCCCTTACTGAAATAAGCAATAGGATGGTGATCCTGAAGAAGAATAACCCCTATTCCTTCTAAAAAGGCATCACATTCCACTACAAATGGTTGAGTGAAATCTGGAAGTTGTAGTACCAGAACAGTTGTTAGGGCTTTCTTTAGAAGTTGGAAAGAATTCTCAGCTGAGTTCGACCATTGAAAAGCATTTTTCTTGGTAAGTTCAGTGAGTTGGTCGAGCCATCATTCCATAACCCTTCACAAATCTGCGATATAACCTGTTAACCCAAGAAATGCACGTAACTCCTTCACATTAATTGGTAATGGCCACTCCAAGACAACTTGAACTTTATCCCGATTAACACCAACCCTTTCTTTTTGAAATGACATGACCCAAAAAAGAAATGTGGATTTTCCCAAATGAGAATTTATAAGTTTTGGCATAGAAACAATCATCTCTCAGAAGTTGGAGAGCAAGTTCCAAGTGATTGATATGTTGCTCAACGGTCTGATTGTATACCAAGATGTCGTCAAAGAATACCAGAATGAATTTGCACAGGTGTGGTCTGAACAAATCATTCATAACACATTGAAACATTGAAGGAGCATTAGTGAGACCAAAGGGTATAAAAGTGAACTCATAATGACTAGAGTGAGAACGAAAAGTAGTTTTATGAATGTCGGCAGCATTGACACGTATCTTGTGGTAACCAGAACACAAATTAATCTTCGAAAAATAGCTGCTCCATGCAATTCGTCAAGAAGCTTATCAATATTTGGAATTGGGTACTTATTTGGAATAGTGATTTGGTCGAGACCTGTATAATCAATACAAATACGCCATGTATTGTCCTTTTTATTGATGAGAAGGATAGGTATAGAAAATGGACTGGTACTTGACCTTATAAAATCCTTTTGGAGTAATATAGAACTTGTTTTTCAATTTTTGATTTTTGGAATTACAAATAACGATACAGACGGATGTTGGGTTGTCTTGAGTTAGGAATCAAAGGGATAGAGTGGATGTGTTGAGGAAAAAGTGTTAGGACATTGGGTTCTTCAAAAATTGATTCAAACTTATGAATCAAACTTTGAATATCAATGGGTAGAGAATTACCTGAAGTATCAGCCTTTTTGAAGAAATACTGAAAAAGCAACTAGTGCATTTGATTCTTGTGGAACCCCCTGAAGCTTATATCGCTTCCTATTGAAATTGAAAATAAAAAAATCTCATTCCAGTTATCTTTGACTAAGCCACTTAATTCCAAGCACCAAATCTTCTCCTCCAATAGAGAAAGGATAACAATCTTTCTCAATAGTTAATCCGAGGAATTGCACAATAAGATGTTGGCACATATGGTTGCAACGTATGTATCTCCATTGCCGATCTGCATTCCAAAATAGGGCACAACTTGAGGAGGCAATTGTAATTCTTCAACAATTTTTTCAGAGAAAATTGTGGGATGACCCACTATCAACCAGAAGCAGCACTTTGCGTCCATTTAAGATCCCTTGAAGTATCATCATTGTGCCTGTTGTGTTACCTAGAAAGGCGTGGAATGAAATCTTCAGCATGGACATTTGTACCTACATTCCCATCAATAATATCACTTGGCATTTGTTCTCTAGATTCATCACCTTCAATGTTGTCATTTGCCTCCATAAGAGTGAGAGATGTTGTCTTGCAACGGTGACCCGGTGTAAATTTTCCATTACACCTAAAATAGAGTCCTTTGGCTATGTGATTCTGCTTCTCTATCTCCCAAGCACAATTTGGAGAAGGACGAGGAGATATCTGCGCAAAATTAGGATCGGTTTGTGATACAAATTGGTTTCCTACTGATTGGTAAGGAACATCACGTGCAGAACCAATTTGGGTTGTGTTGGATCGTGATAAATTTGACCATTGAGACCCTTTATGCCCATGATTGGAACTAACTTTTTTCTCAAATTCCATTGCAAGACTCGTGGCTTTATAAACAGTTCTAGGCTTATGAATTCTCACATCTGATTTGAGTTCTTCTTTAAGCCAAGTAAGGAAGACCCCCAAAAGACAATGTTTTGGCCAATCCTTGACCCATCATTCAGCAAATTCCTAGCGATACTTTTGTATTGTGCCCAATTATCAAATGCTACATAAATGTTCATCTGGATTCTGAAATTCAGCAAGACCATAGTTCTCTTGTAAAGATTTAACAAGGTCCTCCCAATACAACAATGTATACTCATTGTTAATCCACGCAAAGAGATCAAGCGCATCACCCTCCAAATACATGGCTGCAACATCTACCTTTAAATCATCGGGAGTTTAATAGTACCAAAAATATTTTCCAGCTTTCAAAATCCAGCCACGAGGATCTCCTCATTCAAATCAAGGAAATTCCATCTTTATGTGTGGCCTACGCGATGGATTCTTCAACCACCAAGGAATATCCACGTCAACATTAACCTCCTCAGCCCAATAAGATCTTCTGTTATCATGAGGACCTCTACTACATTCTGGACCCTTTCCTTTAGCAGATGTACCAGGATTAGCATCAAATTGTGTACCACTAGATTGAGCCTTCACAGATGCATCTAATGCTTCCAAACGTAATGTTATAAATGTTAATTGCTGGACAATTGGATCATTAGAGGGCTCACTAGGATGATTTATGACTGGTTGTGGTGATGGTTCAATAAAAGAACGTGTAAATACAACCATCTTGGATCTTGCTGCTCTGATACCAAAATGATAGAAACTTAAATGAAACGAGATAAAAATGAAACTTTACTGGTTAAATAAAGTGCAAGAATCTTAAACATTGCATTAACCAATAACAATGTTCGTATGGAGTGGACACGTCTCCAGATTCAAAGACAATAATAATATATTTCTTTTGGAGATTCTCCTAAAATACACATATTTATAATTAAACATAAAGATAACTCCTAATAGATAGAGATAGAAGCAGTTACTGCTGTAGATAACTGCTGTTGGTAATACCTTCTACTTATAACTACTATAGATAATTACTGCTTATTATTTTATCCTATTTAAAATAAAGAAACTAAGACAGATAAACTAAGATAGATGATCTCCACATACTGCTCGCCTGTACTTTCTTCTAGAGTAAGTCCTTAAAGGAGCATTCATATCATAATGTCAATCG
The DNA here is from genome assembly GCF_000226075.1 of Solanum tuberosum. Classification (NCBI taxonomy): domain Eukaryota; kingdom Viridiplantae; phylum Streptophyta; class Magnoliopsida; order Solanales; family Solanaceae; genus Solanum; species Solanum tuberosum. Next base: position 473,009 of record NW_006239258.1, on the reverse strand, counting down.
TTCCTTCAAGTTTTTCAAAATAAGAAAGCATAATTTATATTTCAACACCTTAAACTTTGCTCATAAGAACGAGTTAGTCATGCTTATACCAATGCTTTTATAAATCAAGGGGGCAGATAGCGGTGAGATGAACACAAAAACAACAATGAGAATAGTGGAGATGGACACAAACACATTGCATAAGACACTTTATTGCAAGAGTTACCTTAGGTTCTCCAGAAATGTACTTATTACTGACCTGATAGGCCGAATCTGAAAGTCTAGCCTTTTGACCACGAGCTAATTCCCGAACCCTAACAATTGCTTGCATGCAGCGTAGAGTAGCCACTACCTGTCTTCTTACCAAGTGCCCACGAATAAGTTCTTGGATCCTTATAATGCCTTTAAGTGCTAAATATGCCTGACGAGCCTGAGAAATGTGAACAAGTGCATAAAGTTAAATTCTCCTTCAACAAAAGGACAATTCAAGAAGGGTTATTTGCTTGTAATTAGAAGAACTAATAGCATTGGAGTTTCTTCAGTTTTGAATTCCAACTAGTAGTTATACTTTCATTATTGAACATGTAGGAAATTAAGACATATGAATTAACTACTAGACTTGATCTCAGATTCTATTTGAAAATTGATATGTATAAATGAAACACCCCTCTTATCCACTTCCCAAAGAAATGTGAAGGAAAATAAGAAAGAAAACACTAATACACCTAGCTAGTGCATCTGAAACTTAGACCCTTATGAGGATGCATTTGTCAAGTCTTTAAGCAATGTTTGATGATTAGCACTCCTAGTATCACACATGAAGTGGCAATGCAGAAGCTCACATGATGCCAAACTATCCCTAATATCTAGAATACAAGTCTCCTTTTTGTTTACACTTTTAGAAACTAATACATAGATGATATGTACATATCCTCAAAAAATATAATTTGTACATGTAAACTAAGCCAAATCTTAACCAAAGGATACTGGAATAGTAAAAACACCAAAGTTTATCAAATAGTAATATGCAGTGTGATGAACATTACCAAGTAACCTCCTAAAGCCGCTTGTGCTTTTATTGCAGCTTCCTCTAGCCTTTTTAACTCGGCATCATCTGGTGAAATCGCTCCCTTTGTAACATGTGAATCTATATCTTGTTCCATAGAGAATAAATCAATACTATCACACATTATGCCAGTGCTTATCCCCTTCTCCAGTTTTGTGTTCTTAGACCCCCTTTTGAAATTCTGAATTGGTGTATTAACGGGAAGATCCTCCACGTATGATGCCTTTATAGCAGACCTTTTCTCACCAGTGACTTCCTACATGTGGAGCACAAATTAAGATAGTAAATAGTTCTAAAACAACTCTAAAGAAAAATTACAGAATATGAACAAAGAGGAAAACATTGGAGTAAAGATTTTCAAAGAAAATTGTACAACATAAATTGTTAGATTGATACATGTGTAGACAATAAAATTCGCATCGAAAAAACAATAACCAAGAATGGTAAAGTATCGCAAGAATCGTATTTATTAATTTCAAAGTGCGAGTCTTACAATCTCTATGATTTCTTTTAATTCTCCTTTTCAAATATAATTCAAGGGATCTTGATCTTGAACTTGAAAATGTCTTAAACTTGATCTTGGATTCAACGGCTTGAAATCTTATTCTAGAATCTTTGATGAATTTGAAGTTGAAAACTTCATCTTGATCTTGACTTCTAGTTTAATTCAAGGGCTTAGAGCTTGATCTTGAATCTTGTAGTCTTGATCTTGATTTGTGGATTTGATGAACTTGAGCTTGAACCATATCTTGATCTTGACTTCTAGTTTAATTCAAGGGCTTAAGAGCTTGATCTTGAATCTTGTAGTCTTGATCTTGATTTGTGGATTTGATGAACTTGAGCTTGATAATCTTGATGTTGAACTTGATCTTTGATTCAGAGGCTTTGGAACTTGTTTTTGAATCTTCGATGAACTTGAGCTTGAACCATATCTTGATCTTGACTTCTAGTTTATTTCAATGGCTTTGATATTGATCTTAAATTCAGTGGTCTTGATCTTGATCGTTCTTGAACTTGAACGCTTGAATTCTTGAACTTGTAGCTTGTGGAGAAATATGCGGCTTTTGATCCACGAGCTTTCCCTAGCTTTTTATTAGAGTTCTTGGTTCTTTTTCAGAATTATGAGGACCCCTATTTATAGTTTTAAAATAGAGGAGTTGTGATTGGAACAAGATTTTTTTCAGCCAATCCGATTTAAGTGACATGACATATGGGCTTTATGAAGCGGGATTTAATTAAATACATATTTATTGGTTTTAAATAATTAACTCAATTATATTAATCTATAATATTTATTTGGACTTATATCTTTATGAATTTAATATAATACAAATCATTTAAAAATTTTATATTTGATAAATTTTAAATGGTTACAAATACCCCATGCTTTAAGTTTTGTCAAGATATTTTATCTTTTGAAGACTAGGCTTGAAGAATTAATTACAAAATAATTATATACCATGTAATTTAAAAATAATTAATTGACATACCACTCCAATATAATTAGAGTGGCTTAATTGGAGTAAATAAATGAATGGCCACATAATTGACGTCTATGGTTTCTTGTTGACCATGCCAACTAATTAGAATAAGGAGGGGGCAATTTCCTCCAAGCCCCAATTTTATATATATTCTGCATATTTCCATAGTTAATTAGGATACTTCAGTGATACAAAAGAACACCACATCAACCAATTAAAGTCCCAACTCGAATTAAACACATCTTGTCGAGTCCCACAAATCTCTTCCACCTTAAGGCATGAAAATTTAAAGATCCATTCAAGGAAGAATCCATGAAAAGATCAGATTAAGGTGCAAAGGGACAGTTTTTTCCACCTTAAGGCATGATAATTTAACAACTTGCATATTTGGAGGATTTGAAGACTTTAACTTGCAGACTTGACAAATTTGAAGACTTTAACTTGCAGAGTTGGAAGATTTGAATACTTCAACTTGTATACTTGGAGAATTTGAATACTTCAACTTGCATACTTGAAGGATTTAAAGACTTCAACTTTCATAGTTGAAGGATTTGAAGACTTCAACTTGCATACTTAGAGGATTTGAAGACTTCAACTTGCATACTTTGAGGATTTGGAGACTTCAACTTGCAAACTTGAAGAATTTAAAGACTTCAACTTGAAAACTTGACTGAATTGAAAGACTTCAAGCATACTATTAAAGAAGCTCATATTTAATAAGGGTTTACCCCTATTGACCCATCAATACTTCGTGCAAGTCTAAGTTTGATGAAATATAATAAAATGCTTATAGCCTTAACTTTCATGTCACAGATCAAGTGGGAACATGTGGCTTTTTTTTTACACTCATGCAACTGAACTTAGAATATGGTTCTAAGTGCCTACGTACCTCAGTGAAGAGGATCAAGTCACAACATAGTTCTGGGAGAGTGAATGATTTTATTTTTGTTTTTAGGGTGGCCAGGAGTGACATGTAGTTTAGGCTCGTACCTTAAGGAGAATTTTAACTTGGAGATTCAGTTCAAATTGAAAAGATTTGTGACATACATATTAAGCTCGTGTTTCAAGGAGTATTTCAACTTGAATATTTAACTCAAATTTGAATAGCTTTGTGACATACAGTTTAAACTCGTGTTTCATGGAGTATTTCAGCTTGAAGACTTAACTCAAACTAGAAGAGCTTTGTGACATACAATTTAGGCTTGTGTTTCAAGGAGCATTTCAACTTGAAGATATAACTCAAATTTGAAGAGCTTTGTGACATATAGTTTAAATTCATGTTTCGAAGAGTATTTTAGCTTGAAGACTTAAGTCAAACTTGAAGACCTTTGTGACATACAATTTAAGCTCGTGTTTCAATGAGCATTTCAACTTGAAGATTTACCTCAAATTTGAAGAACTTTGTGACATATAGTTTAAACTCATATTTCAAAGAGAATTTCAACTTGAAGGTTTAACTCAAATTCGAAGACTTTATGACATACAGTTTAAGATCGTGTTTCAAGAAGCATTTCATTGTCATACCCCAGAAACTAGTAGACTAAACTAGAGCCTTAAATTAGGGTTCTAGAGTTTGAAGAAAGGATTAAAATTGTAAAATGATTTCCCGTAGCTTAGTAGACCATCTAGGGTTTAGTTGTGGGCTACAAGAGTCAAGGCTAAAAGGCAAGTGCCAAGGCAAAGGGGCAAGGCCCAAGCCGAAGGCCAAGGCTACCCCAAGCTTGGAGCACAGTGCCTCAAGTCCACGACCACCACCACGGCTCGTGGTGTGGTTCGTGAAGACAAGGCTGTAGCTCCGTAAGGGCTGCCTAAAAGTGGCTCACCTTCAAGAGCCACTTCACGACCTGTGGTCTTTACCACGGTTCGTGGGAAGGCTCGTGAAGATGCCTTAGGATGAGGGAGGCCAAGACACTTTGGCCAAGCCACTACCCAAGGACCACAGGCAGGATCACGGCTCGTGAGGTCCTGTCGTGGTGCCTGGGAGAAGGCTGCCTAATGAGGGGTCTTTTAGTAAATTTGTTTTTAGTTGGTTTTAAGTGGGGGTCATTTTATATGGATTTAATACACCTATATAAAGTATTTTAAGTCATTAACCACCCTAACTAAGTCATTAATTCCAAAACCCCAAAAGATCCCAAAGTTCTTCATCTAAAAAATCCTCTCTGTAGAAAACTCAAGACTTGAAGAAGAAGATAGAGCTTAGGTCAAGAACAAGACTCCATTTTTGCAGGCTTTTGTAAGGGCTTTGAATCAAGTAATGTTAGATTATTCATCTATGGGTTATTCCACCCATAGAGCCCCTTAGATTTCCCCCAATTGTGAAGACAAAACCAGATTTTAGTCAGGGTTTCTTCCTATGTTGCGGGTAGTGTTGGGTATGATTCCAATTGAGTGGATAATACCTAATTATGATTGATTTAGCATTGAATTGTGATATTGTGATAAATTTATGTGATTTCCATGGTCAACCCTAGTCGAATTGAAAGGATTGATATTATATGGGTTTATTCCATGAAAGGTGAAATTGAGGATTCGTAGGTGATCTTCTAAAATTAATTTCATATATAGTAATTGTTCATGTTTGGGAACATATAGACATGAATTGAACTAGATTTTAGTATATATGATGGATCATGACTAGTAAAGTTAAAATTGAACCTTTATGATGAATTATGACTAGAATCACCTACTAAAGAAGAATGTGATTAGAATGCCTTAAAAACTAGGTATGAATGATGATTGTAAGAAGTAAATCTTTGAGAGTAACACTAGTAATCATGAATGTTAGGGATTTGAGAGTAAAGCTAATATGATATGATCTTGTTGTGTATTGTTGAAAGCATGTTTTCACTTACACACTTAGGCATAAATATGCAAGGAGATACAAGGTTCTCTCACATAGAATGATTCTAGGTTGAAAATATAATCACCTAAAATGAATCAAAGCATGTTAGACTAGAATAGCTTGAAGTTGTAACATTTGTTCTCTTCATGTATAGCTTGACTTGGTAAGCCAAGACCAAGATTTGTAGCTTAGGATTGAGGATGCATACTCTCCTAAGGGTAGCTTGATTTAGCATTGTAAGATGCATTTCATGATAGCTTGAGTTAGTGGTAGTCATGGTAGCCTAGGATTGAGGAACCATACTCTCCTAAGGGTAACTTTAACTAGCATTTTAGGATGCCTTCATGATATCATGACTTGGTTAGGCCAATAACATTTCATGGTAGCTTAAGATTGAGGACACATACTCTCCTAAGGGTAGCTTACATTAGCATCTTAGTGTGCTTCTAAGGGTAGCATGACTTACTTGGTCTAAGACTATTTCATGGTAGCTAGGATGGAACACTTGTACCCTCCCTAGAATAGCTTGGATTTGCATGATCAATATGTTTCCATGAAAGATTGGTCTAGCCTAATAGGGTGCTATTCTTTGGTAGTATAGAATGATAAATAACAATCATTTGAGTATGATGGCCTAAGGTGGTACTTAGTGTGGATGGTAGTATGGGATGCTATTCATGCATTGCATAAGTATAAGCTGAAGCTACTTATGAAGTGTTCTCTTATAAGATGCTTGTTTAGCTTGGGTTGTTTCTATAGTTGCCTTCCATGATATGATTAACTAAAGGTCATAGTTCCCTTATCTATAGGAAGTAAGCTAAGAATGAGACCAAATGAATAGTAAGTATGAATATGGTGACTTCAAGGTTATGCTTATTGTGAATGGTATTATGGGATGCTATTCATGCATTGCACACATATGCTTTGAGGTTACTTAGGAGTATAGTACTCTTATGATATGAAAGCCTAAGACTTGACTATGCATATAGACTATGATTAAGATGACCATAAAGGGATGCTTGGCTTGGATTGTATTATGGGCTGCTATTTATGCATTGCACTAGTATGCTTTGAGGTTACTTGAGAATAGTCCTTTTGTGATATGAATGACTAAGAGTAGAGTAAGGTTTATATGATGCTTATGTTGGAGACTTTACTTATGATTATGATATTGTCTCTTATGCTTATAGTTGATATTTCATGAAGTATTGGATTATTTCTTTTGTTGGCTAACCCTTATGATATGCTCCTATGATGTTATGCTAGCTAACATATTTAGTACATTTTGTATTAACTCATACTTTGCCTACATTCTCATCAAATGTAGGGTTCGAAGATTTGAGTTCCAATCTTGAAGCTTGGTTTCTAAGGAGTAAAGGAGTTTAAGATTTGGTGAGTCCTCATAACTTCGAGGACAAAACCACTATTTCCTTTATGTCTTTATTTTTCATGTTGAGACTATTGTATGGGCTGTGTCCCAAAGGTTTAAATTCAAAGTTGTATTAGATGGTTTGAAACAAAGTGTAGTAAGACTTCCGCTTGCTTTTATGAAAAGACTTCGATTGTATGGATAAAAGTATTTTAAATTTCCATACTTTTCTATTATCTTATGTTATGATATGCTAAGGTCTTGTATGAGACCCCTTCGGAATCAAGTACGCAATTTTACATCTAGGGTGTACCCCTAGGTCGTGACAAACTTGGTAATCAAAGCCCAAGGTTTAGAATGGTTCTAGGATTGTCTCAAACCACGTCTAATAGAGTCTTGTTCATAAATGTGAAATGCACCACATTTATGAATATGAGGCTATTGGATGCTTAGGAAACGTCAACTCTTCATTCTCTAAGCCGTGCCATAGAGTTTGGCTCTACTAGGTCCTTCTTCTAATCCGTGCCCTATGGTTTTTCATGGTATGAATAATACAAGGGAAAATACTAGGAGAGGTAAGGAAGGCAATGAGGATCAAGAGGTTCATCTCCAAGTTCCACACCAAGCTCCTCCTCAAGCTCCAATTGATCCTCCGGATATGTCAAATGCGGAGATTAGGTCGGCCTTCTTAATATTGGCCCAAGCCATCACATCACAAGTGAATAAGAGTTCATCAACCTTAAGCAAAGTAGTATGAGTGTTAAGGAGTATTCCTTGAAATTTACTCTATTGTCTAAGTATGCTCCATCTATGGTAGCAAGTCCGAGGGATATGATGAGTAGGTTTTTGACGGGGGTGTCCAACATAGTAGCAAAAGAATGTCATATGACAATGCTCTATGATGATATGGATATCTCACGTCTTATGGTGTATGCTCAACAAATGGAGGAAGATAAACTCCAAGAGGAAAAATCTTTGGAGAAAAAGAGGTCTAGGATGGACAATGATAAGTCCTTTCATGATGGATCCGATGGACATGGTCACTCTAGGAATCGACAAAAGTTTTCCGAACATGGCTCTTCTAATGCTCCTAAGTATAAGGATGAGAGGGTGTCTAACCCTAAGCCACCCAGAATTGGTAATGAGTCCCTATGGTCAACTTGTGCTAGATGTGTAAGAGGCATGAGGGTAGGTGTTTTGCCGGTAGAGAAGGTTGCTTTAGTTGTGGTGAGAGTGGCCACAAGATGAAAGATTGTCCAAAATCAAAAGATACAAGAAGAGAGGGTAAGGAAGTTGATACTAGTGGGCCGGAAGAGATTGTCCAAAAGGAGAATAGGTTCTATGTCCTCCAAGCTAAAAATGATCAAGAGTGATCTCCTTATGTTGCTACCGATATGTGTTTTATGCTTTAGTAGATTCTGGATTACTTGTCTTTTGTGACTTGATATGTTATACTTTGAAGTTATCCTTATATGAATGATGTTTAAAAGAGTTTATGTAGGCTTATTCCCAAGGGGGAGATGGTGTGCCTATATGGTAAGGTTATTGTGTGTTATGTGTTGCCATAGTTTCCTTATATGCATGTTCATGAAAAAGTTTAGGTCTTGATAAGAAATGACTTATATGCATTGTTTTGCCTCATGTTGTAGTGCATTTGAGTAGAGTTACATATAGACTTCATGAGATGAATTAATGAGCATGTTTTAGCTAGGAGATGCTAGTTCCTCCTTGAATATGAGTAGATATGGAAATTCATGCATTTTGGGTTGTTAGATGTAGTTCCTCTTCCCTTGTATTGCATTGAGTATGTTTAGCTTGGATTTGAAGTTTTCCTCCTTGGTTGTGTGCATTTAGATGTATTGCATGCATGATGGGCTTCTAGTCTAGAGTCATTTCCTTTAAGAATTGTTTAGAATCGTCATTCGAGGACGAATGATCCCAAGGGGGAGATATTGTAATACCCCGAAAACTAGTAGACTAAACTAGAGCCTTAAGTTAGGGTTCTAGAGTTTGAAGCAAGGGTTAGAATCGTAAAATGATTTCCCATAGCTTAATAGACCATCTAGGGTTTAGTTGAGGGGTACAAGAGTCAAGGCTAAAAGGCAAGTGCCAAGGCAAAGGAGCAAGGCCCAAGCCAAAGGCCAAGGCTTCCCCATGCTTGGAGCACACTGCCTCAAGTCCACGACCACCACCACAGATAGTGGTGTAGATCACTTCACGACTAGTGGTCTTGACCATGGTTCGTGGGAAGGCTCGTGAAGATGCTTTATGATGAGGGAGGCTAAGGCACTTTTGCCAGGCCACTGCCCAAGGACCACGGCTCGTGAGGTCCTGTCGTGGTGCCTGGGAGCAGGCTGCCTAATGTGGGGTCTTTTAGTAAATTCGTTTTTAGTTGGTTTTAAGTGATGGCCATTTTATATGGATTTTATACACCTATATAAAGTATTTTAAGTCATTAAAACCCCAACTAAGTCATTAATTTCAAAACCCCAAAAGATCTCGGTACTTCATCTCAAAAGCCTCTCTCTAGAAAACTCAAGACTTGAAGAAGAAGATAGAGCGTAGGTCAAGAACAAGACTCCATTGTTGCAAGCCTTTGTGAGGGCTTTGAATCAAGGTATGTTATCTTATTCATCTATGGGTTCTTCCACTCATAGAGCCCTTTAGATTTCCCCCAATTGTTAAGACAAAACCCAATTTTAGTTAGGGTTTCTTTCTATGTTGTCGGTAGTGTTGGGTATGATTCCAATTGAGTGGATAATACCTATTTATGTTTGATTTAGCATTGAATTGTGATATTATGATGAATTTCTGTGATTTGCATGGTCAGCCTTAGTCTAATTGAAATGATTGATATTATGTGGGTTTATGCCATGAGAGGTGAAATTGAGGATTCATAGGTGATCTTCTAAAATTAATGTCATGTGTAGTAATTGTTCAAGGTTGGGAACATATAGACTGATGAGTCCACGATTTAGACTCATTTAGGGATTTATTTTGATAGATTTAATGTCATCAAATGCTTGTTTTGTGCCAATAACTGATGTAAAACCCTTGATTTCTAGGTATTTGGATTGAGGAACAAAGCATGGACACTAACGAGCAAAAACAAAGAAAGGAAGGCATGTTGATCGCCTAATCCATTGGGAGAATCGCCGAGTGGCTATTACCTCGCTTAATGTTCCAGTGTGCCAAGCCCTGAATGAGAAAAACAAGTCGGCGAGAGAAAGGAGCAGTCGGCGTGTCGCCGAATAGTTCCGCGATGCACTGATTGGATCCCCCAAAGGTACAAAACTTGAAGATGCTGAAGGCCAAAGCAAAAAGGTGATCGAACTGACCAAAAGGTGGATCACCGAGTTGATCGGCGATCCCGACTTATTGCGCCGAATGGTCCTTCGCAGCATATTTTTGGCAACTATAAATACATTTTTGAATATTTAGTTTAGTATCAGTTTTCATAATATAGAATATTTCAGTTTTGGAGTCGGAACTTTGAGTTTTGTGACAAACTTTTCCTTTGCTTTGAAGAATTGAAGTTTTCCATTTTTGAGAAATTGGAAGTGGGTCTTTCAGATTCTTCAACTTGGACCTTTGTAAAGACGAAATTAATCTTATCCAGTTGATGGAAACACAATTTGGTAACGATTTCTGTCTTTTTATGATGTCTAGCTAAAACCCCAATTCTTGCGGGTGTGATTATGGGTTGATTTAGCTTATGGGTATTGCTAATTGATAGTTTAAATACTGTTTAGAAGTGATTTCATTCAGTAATTATGGTTTAATTTAAAGGCTTGTAGTTGCAAATGCAATTCTACCTTATTGGTTTTGGCTTGCTCGAGAGAGAGGTTTTAAAACCAAGATTATTGAATTGATGGTCCGTGGGTATTGGGCTATCATGGGTTCAGCTCGAGAGAGTGAATCCTAAGACCTTTTCCACACATCAGCTTGAGAGAGTGAATGGACTAAATCATAGGTTGTTCTTAATTGTTGTTTGTTAGTGTTCGAGAGAAACCTACTTCATTTGGGGTAAATTGTTTGAGAGAAAGTTTATCCCCACTAAAGTCTAGCTTATTCACTGATTTACAGCTATTTCCTATCAGTTGCAATCACCCATTTGTCTATATTAGCCTATAATCCAATCACATCCAAAGAGCCCTTCTCATTACTTGTTAATTCGTGTTATTTGATGCTATTGGAGTTGATAATTACAATCAAAACCTAGTTATTTGACACTTGTGTCACCGTTTAATTTGAATTATGCTTTTATTCATAAATATCTATTCTTATGATTGACTTGAACATATTCGTACTTCGCTCTTGATTCTTAAACACGTACCACTTCCTGTGGGATTCGACCCCAACTCATTTAGTTGGGTTATATCACTGCCTAACGATCGTTGGCACTTAGTATTGGATGAAGTATCCTGATACGTGAAGTCAAAATGGTGCCGCTGCCAGGGAGTGGTGTCGGTTGAGAATCTTTAGCTAAGTTCTTGTTAAGTTATAGTTGAATCTACTTATTTTCAGTTTTAGTTTTCGTGTTGCTTGTTGAGCAGAGAAATTGAGCTTATCCGGTAGGAACAGGGGCCAAATCGTTCACCCTCCCTTGAGATTGATGAGTCTCAGGGATGACATCCTAGCCTTCAAGCAATTGGAAGGTGAGACCATTTATGAGTTGTGGCAAAGATTTAAGGACCTATTACAACAATGCCCAACTCATGGAATCCAGATAAGATGCTTCTGGAATGCTTCTACAGGGATTTTGGCCTCGAAAATAAAATAGTGGCTGACCAACTCTCTTCGGGCTGTTTGATTGGACAATCCTATAAAACAGCAGCCCAACTCCTTGATTGTGTGGCCAAGACCAACAAAGAGGCAGAAAAGGACCAACACTTGGCCACATTGTTGGATCAACTAGATATCTTGGCCAAAAAGGTCAAGGAACTAGAATCAGTGTCCAAAAAGAAGGATAGGTACATCCCACCTCATGAGCGTCAAAGGATGAAAAAACGAGAGGGTGGGCAAATTGAAGAGGTCCTCTTACTTATTTTACACAAATTCGAAGAGCACGACATAGTGTTGGAGGAGATAAGAGAGAATTTCTTGATGCTAAATCAGATGACAACCTCTCATTCCATCTTCATTCAGCTACTACAGTCCCAAATGGACTAAGTGCTATCTTGTCTCTACCTAGAGCCAGAATAGGGGTTACCTTATGAAAATGAGGCAAACCCTACTAATGGAACCTAAGTGCGGACTTCCGTCGTGCCACGACGTTAACTAAGGCGCTTCTTGTAAGGCAACACAAGTGTTTATTGCTTTAGTGTTGTTTTAGAAATAATCATGTGTTGATTTTGTAGGTTGAAGTGTAGAATGTGTTTAAAAAGTGCAGGATGGCGTGCTAGAAGTCCAGTCGGCAACTCGCCGAAGAGGTCGGCGAGCCCTGACTTGAAACGCCGTTTGACTCAAGAAACCCTAGGGTTTACGTCTGTAAAACTCAATGAGCCCAGGAGCAAATTGGCGATTCGCCGACATGGTCGGCGATCACGACTTAGTCCATCATTTGGACCCCCACATTAACTGGATGTCCTGTTAAACTCAGCGAGGTAAGTACCCACTCGGCGTGTCCCCGAGTGGGTCGGCGAGCAAAACTTATGTCGCCGAATGGCGATAACTGGACGGTTTTTAAAGGTCAAAGGTTTAAACTTTCAAACTCTTTCACTTTCCCTCACTGTTGAACTTCCCAAACTCACACCCCACAATATTTTCTATATTCCATGCATTTTTATCATATTTTAGTCATCAGATTTGTGTTCGGAGTTGGATTACTTTACCGCCTAGCGCTTCAAAGTATTTATTTGGCTTCTAAGATTGATTTTCCGAACCCCAAATTCATTTTTAGCAATTTGTACTCATTTGCAATTGATTTTTATCCTAGTGATATGTGCTGGGTCTCTCTGATCATAATTGTGTATGTGTGTGCCTTTGTTAATTTGAATATCGTGCCTATAATGTTGATTTCTCGAGATTTTATGCCTTAAAATTGATTAAAATTGTGGGGTTGTGCTTGCATGTTGTTGGGTCTAGTCGGGTGAAGTCTAAGTAACCCGCATTTGTGCTAAATGACATATTTTGCCCAATGATAGAGCGGTTGTCGTCATTCTTAAGGGAAAAAGTCATCAAATGGCCAAATTTGACCAAACCGGGAGAAGTCTGAGTATCCTGGGGGCATGGGTGTAATGGGTTTTAGTTTAATTGAAATAGTGCATGCTTTGATTTTGTTTCCGGGGGATGCGGGGTTGAATTTGGGAAGTTGGGTTGAAAGTAGGTATGTTGGGTCGTTTGGCGAGCTGGGTCGAGCTTGCCGAACCACACGGCGGTTCGCCGAAGTTCTCCTTATCTCCTTTAATTTCATGCTTTATCTTGAAAAAGGTTCTGTTACTCTCGGCGAGAAGCCTGAGTTCGCCGAGTGCACTCGGCGACTCTTTGATGGTCTTCCTTTTGTTTGCGCCCCTAATCCTTAAATGCAATGTAACTTTTGGCGGGCTAGTCTTTGCTCACCTAATGTTGTCGACGATTCGCCGCAAGGTCCTTCCTATCGCCGACAAGCCAATTTTTCTGGGAATTTTTGAGCCAACCATTTCGGTGAACCCGATCTGGCTCGCCAAAGAGATTTGGTGACTCACCGACCAGTTTGGTGAGTCTATCTGCAACTACTTTTCTATGCTTTTGCTTGAATTGTTTGTAACTTTTCTATGATGTTTTGCTGATATGGCTAGACCAAAGGTTGCTGGTAGAAACATGCCACCCCACAAGAGGGCCAAAGGGATAAAAATCAATGAGGATGCAACTGTAGCCAAGGCCACCAAACTTCCAACAACTGGTGGGAAAGGAAAGGGTAAAGAGAAAGCACATGCATAACCAGAGGCCTGCTCCGACAGTGACGGTATCTACGCTGCTCACCTCACCACCTCTGAGAATGAGGGTGAGAATCGAGAGCATCAGGCTGCAACTTCTGAGCCTGAGGAGGATGAGTCACTAGCCGCACAGAGGGTAGAGCTGCGATCCAAAAGGATGAATGATCCATCTAGGATCAGGACTCACTAGGCCACCACTACTCCTCCTCCTGCTCTAGCACATGTTGTGGTCTTAGCACCACTGGTCTGGGTATTCCTCCCAAGACCGAGGGGCTGAGGACTGTTATCGAGGAGAAGCGTCTGTCCGCTGATAGAGTTATTGACAGGTACCCAGAGATAATGAGTTGCCTAAAGTTGCACAACTTCCAACTCTTCACCAATCCCCGTGGCCCGTACATCCTGAGTTGGGTCCGAGAATTCTACAGTGCTTAAAGTACATTGATACCACAAGGGAAGAGACTGACAACTAAATTCAAGCCGATTGACTATGTGGTTGTCAGGGGTAAGAGGGAGTAGTGTGATTTTACTGCCATCAATGCCGTCTTAAAATATACTACGAGACTTGAGGATGACTGTCAATACAAGATCAGGACAAAGACGCTGGAGAACATGAAGCAGTGGTTGGCTCCGTTGATATCAGATGGCACTCCCAAGTGATTTGAGGTTGGGGTAGCTATTAAAAAAAAATGACCTCAATGTGGCAGCAATGTATTGGTTTGGCTTCATCAGCAACACGATCATGCCCTTCCAAAATGAGTCTAATCTCCGCCACGCTAAAGCAGCCTGCCTAGGCTGCCTCATTACGGGGACAGGCTAAACTTAGCGATGATCATTGTAAAGGAGATGCTCATGAGGGCCAAGCAGCGCTAGACTTCCCTTCCCTTTCCCGTGTTAATCACCGAGCTGTGCAGACGGTCTCGGGTTCCTAGAAATGAGAAGAAAGATGTGGAAGTGATTCCCACATCTTTTACTAATATTCAGAGAATCGAGGTGGAGTATTTAAAAGATGAGGCGGAGAAGAAGAAGGCAGCACCGGTGGACTCTTTCCTGGTTGTGGACAAAGACACATTACCTGCAGAGGCACCTTCAGTTACATCCAGTGTTGTTCCTTCTTATACCCCTAGTTTCTCTGTTGCTACATTGCCTCCCAGATCTGCTGCTGTTGATTCCCGCCCCCGCTCACTCAGGCTGCATTACTCCGGATAGGGCAGCTAGCCCATTCTGCCGATCGTCGAGCTGCCAGACTTGAGGCCTCTATTCCGGGTATGATTCAGACAGCTCTTGCTGAAGCTGTTACACCCTTGAGCGCTACCATTGATTCCCTTGCGGCTAGGATAGCGGTGTATGAGCATTTTCAAGGGGCCATCGAGGAGGTAACAACTCGAAAGGCCGCCATTGCTGCACTGAGGAAAGATATGGACCAACTGAAGTCTACCGATATGTCAATGAATTTCAGGACGGTAGAGATCCCAGATGTTCCAGTTGAGCCAGATATGCCTCCGGCTACCACCAGAGATGATGTTAGAGTTGAGGAGGCAGATGATCCCGAGTCTGAGGCAGAGACAGATGAGGAGATGATTGGGGTTGCTGCGGAGGTTTCTTACGAGGGCCTTACAGAGATTGAGGAGGCCATGATCGATGCAGTTGTGCAGACCTCTTTGGCACATACATTTTTGGCTGAGACTAGTTGAGCTGGTATTTTTTCTGATGTGACTCCGGGCACTGATGCCCAGATTCATAGTACTACACCGGGCACTGATGCCCCGACAGATGGAGCGATTGTTTAGATAGGATCCCTCTTTACCTCCCTCTCTGTCTTATTTTATTGACTTTTGGATACTTTATTGCTTGCATTTGAGGACAAATAGCTTTTGTTTTGTGGTAGGGTGAGGCCCACCTTGTGTGACTATTGTTTTGTCTATATATTTAATTTTTTAAGCTATAAATTGTGTTTAGCACTATTTTTGTGCATGATTGAGCTTGTGGCTCCTTGTTTTAATTGTAAATGATTTTTTGACCCTTCCGAAAATTTTTGTGTACCATCTCTTGGTTTGTGTTTGAATGTGGCTGTTCTCTTGCAAATTTGAGTATCGGTCTTGATCAATACCGGTGACTTGAATAGTGCTCATAATCGAACTATAATGAATGTGCAGCTACGATGAGGCCAAATGAAGTTGCATAGGCAATATGCAAACTTTTTGCATCTCGTTGTGACTAGCCAATTATCAAATTGAGTCTCTTGTGATGAGCATTGCACACTAGCGAAAGTGTGGAGTCTTGTTTGACATTGGTGTTAATGCCTTGTGTGATAAGCTTACCGTGAACCATGAGTGATGAAACGTAGAATTTTCCTTGTTGGTCCGGTTGACTAAGTGATGCAAGCTTTTGAGATGATCTTAGGCAACTTTGAAGAGTGTGAAACAATTTGACATTAAACCTCTTTTGTGGCCTACCTTGTGAGTGTGTGAACTTTGCTTGAACACCCTTTGAGCCTTAGCCTTTTCCTTGGTAGAAACTTGATGAAATTGTGACCTTTATTTATCCATTACCCATAATCCTCATGATTTGTGATTTGCTTGAATAGCCAACTTAGGCCAAAATCCTAAGTTAGGGTGTGGTGAAAGAGAAGGTAAATCAAGAAATGCAAAGAAGTCCCCTTTGACCCATGGTTTTGAGAAAGATGGAACTCCTCCATACAAAAAAAAAAGAGAAAAAGAAGATAAGAATGAAAAAAAAGGAAAAAGACTGCAAAAAGAAATGGGGTGTCCAACCGTCTATGGAAAGTAAATAATGGGGTGACTTTTGAGCATGAATGAGAATGATGAAGAAAAGGGAAGAAAAGTGCCGTCACACCACATTTCATGAGGATAGAAGCCACTGAGCCTAAATGACCATACCTTTACACTCAGCCCCGTTATAAGCCTTGAAAAAACCTTTTTGATCTTGAGTGAGCTGAAACAATTGTTGGTTGGAAAATAAGGGTAAACCTATGGGTGAAATCATGCATTGTGTTCATCTTTGTGAGTGTGAGTGTTGATTGTGAGTCCGAAGCTATTAATTGTTGAACCATTGTTTGTGAATATGGAATCATTCTTTGTGTGAGGGCATTTGAGTACCTTTGTTGAGCTTGAACTTGCATTTGAAGCAATTATTGTGATCTTGAGAATCTTTGGTAATGGTGAGTCACAACTTGAATCTTTGAGTGCACAATTGATCCTTGCATGAGTAAGTTGAGTCTTTTTGTGTGTATTCATGTTTGAGTCTTGTGTAGCAATGTTTGAGACATTCTTTTTGAACTGTTGAACTTGAGTTTTACTTGAGGACAAGCAAAAAGTTTAAGTTGGGGGTGTTGATGAGTCCACGATTTGGACTCATTCAGGGCTTTATTTGGATAGATTTAGTGTCCTCAAATGATTATTTTATGCCAATAACTGATGTAAAATCCTTGATTTCCAGGTATTTGGATTGAGGAATAAAGCATGGACACTAACGAGCAAAAAGGAACAAAGCAGCTGAAAGAATGAAGAAAAGAAGGCCTTTTGATCGCCTAATCCATTGGGCGAATCGTCGAGTGGCTATACCTCGCTTAATGTTCCAGTGTGCCAATCACTGAAGGAGAAAACCAAGTCGGCGAGAGAAAAGAGCAGTTAGTGTATCACCGAACGGTTCCGCGATGCAGTGATTGGATCGCCGAAAGGTACAGACCTTGAAGATGCTGAAGGCCAAAGCAAAAAGGTGATCGAACTGACCAAAAGGCAGATCGCCGAGCTGATCGGCGATCCCAACTTACTGCACCGAATGGTCCTTCACAGCATAAATATGGAGACTATAAATACATTTTTGAATATTTAGTTTAGTATCAATTTTCATAATATAGAATATTTCAGTTTTGGAGTTGGAACTCTGAATTTGGAGACAAAATTTTCCTTAGCTTTGAAGAATTGAAGTTTTCCATTTTTGAGAAATTGGAAGTGGGTCTTTGAGATTCTTCAACTTGGACCTTTGTAAAGACGAAATTAATCTTACCCAGTTGATGGAAACACAATTTGATAACAATTTCTATCTTTCTATATGATGTCTAGCTAAAACCCCATTTCTGGGGGTGTGATTATGGGTTGATTTAGCTTATGGGTATTACTAATTGATAGTTTAACTGCTGTTTAGAAGTGATTTCATTCAGTAATTGTGGTTTAATTTAAAGGCTTGTAGTTGCAAATGCAATTCTACCTTAGTGTTTTTTGGATTGCTCGAGAGAGAGGTTTTAAAACCAAGAGAGAGGTTCAGCTCGAGAGAGTGATCCTAAACCCTTTTCCACATATTCAGTTCGAGAGAGTGAATGGACTAAAGCGTAGGTTGTTCTTAATTGCTGCTTGTTGGTGTTCGAGAGAAACCAACTTGATTCGGGGTAAATTGTTCGAGAGAAAGTTTATGCCCACTAAAGTCTAGCTTATTCACTGATTTACAACTATTTACTATCAGTTGCAATCAACCATTTGTCTATATTAGCCTATAATCCAATCACATCCCAAGAACCCGTCTCATTACTTGTTAATTCGTGTTATTTGCTGCTATTGTAGTTGATAATTACAATCAAAACCTCAATGTTATTTGACACTTGTGTCACCCTTTAATTTGATTTATGCTTTTTTTCATAAATATCTATTTCTATGATTAACTTGAACATATTCGTACTTTGCTCTTGATTCTTAAACAGGTACCACTTCCTGTGGGATTCAACCCCAACTCATTTAGTTGGGTTATATAACTGACTAACGATCGTTGACACTTAGTATTGGATGAAGTATCCTGATACGTGAAATCATAGACATGAATTGAAATAGATTTTTGTATATATGATGGATCATGACTAGTAAAGTTGAAATTGAACCTTTATGATGAATTATTACTAGAATCACCTACTAAAGAAGAATGTTATTAGAATGCCTTGAAAACTAGGTATGAATGATGATTGTAAGAAGTAAAGCTTTGAGAGTAAGGCTTGTAATCATGAATGTTATGACTTTGAGAGTAAAGTTAATATGACGTGATTTTGTTGTGTATTGTTGAAAGCATGTTCTCACTTACACACTTAGGCATAAATATGCTAGGAGATACAAGGTTCTCTCACATAGAATGATTTTAGGTTGAAAAGCTAATCACCTAAAATGAATCAAAGCATTTTAGACTAGAATAGCTTGAAGTTGTGACATATGTTCCCTTCATGTATTGCTTGACTTGGTAAGACAAGACCAATATTGGTAGCTTAGGATTGAGAATCCATACTCTCCTAAGGGTAGCTTGATATAGCATTGTAAGATGCATTTCATGGTATCTTGATTTAGTGGTAGTCATGGTAGCCTAGGATTGAGGAACCATACTCTCTTAAAGGTAGCTTGAACTAGAATTTTAGAATGCCTTCATGATAGAATGACTTTGTTAGGCTAAGACCATTTCATGGTAGCATAGGATTGAAGACACATACTCTCCTAAGGGTAGCTTGGGATTGAGAAATCATACTATCCTAAGGGTAGCTTACATTGGCATCTTAGTGTGCTTGTAAGGGTAGCATGACTTAGTTGGTCTAAGACTATTTCATGGTATCTAGGATTGAACACTTGTACCCTCCCTAGTATAGCTTGGATTTGCATGATCAATATGATAAATAGCAATTATTTGAATATGATGGCCTAAGGTGGTAGTTACTGTGGATAGTAGTATGGGATGCTATTCATGCATTGCACAAGTATGAATTGAAGCTACTTATGAAGTGTTCTATTATATGATGTATGTTTAGCTTGGGTTGTTGCTATAGTTGCCTTCCATGATATGATTGACGAAAGGTGATAGTTCCCTTTCCTATAGGAAGTAAGCTAAGAATGAGACCAAATGAATGGTAAGTATGCATATGGTGACTTCACGGTTATGCTAAGTGTGAATGGTATTATGGGATGCTATTCATGCATTGCACAAGTATGAATTGAAGCTACTTATGAAGTGTTCTATTATATGATGTATGTTTAGCTTGGGTTGTTGCTATAGTTGCCTTCCATGATATGATTGACGAAAGGTGATAGTTCCCTTTCCTATAGGAAGTAAGCTAAGAATGAGACCAAATGAATGGTAAGTATGCATATGGTGACTTCACGGTTATGCTAAGTGTGAATGGTAGTATGGGATGCTATTCATGCATTGCACAAGTATTCTTTGAGGTTACTTGAAAATAGTCCTTTTATGATATGAATGACTAAGAGTTGAGTAAGGTTATATTATGCTTATGTTGGAGACTTTATTTATGATTATGATATTGTCTCTTATGCTTATAGTTGATATTTCATAAAGTATTGGATTATGTCTTATGTTGACTAACCCTAATGATATGCTCTTATGATGTTATGCTAGCTAACATATTTAGTATATTTTGTACTAATGCATACTTTGCCTACATTCTTATCAAATGTAGGGTTCGGAAATTTGAGTTCCAATCTTGAAGCTAGGTTTATAAGGAGCAAATGAGTTGAAGATTTGGTGAGTCCTCATAGCTTCGAGGACAAAGCCCACTATTTCCTTTATGTCTTTATTCTTCATGTTGAGACTATTGTATGGGCTGTGTCCCAAAGGTTTTAATCCAAAGTTGTATTAGATGGTTCGAGACAAAGTGTAGTAAGACTTCCTCTTGCTTTTATGAAAATACTTCGATTGTATGGATAAAAGTTTTTTAAATTTCCGTACTTTTCTATTATCTTATGTTATGATATGCTAAGGGATTGTATGAGACCCGTTCGGGGTCAAGTACACCATGTTACATCTAGGGTGTACCCTGGGTCGTGACATTCATCTTGAAGATTTAACTCAAATTTGAAGAACTTAGTGACATACAATATAGGATTTTGCATCTAGGAGCATTTCATCTTGAAGGTTTATCTTGAATTTAAAGAGCTTCTTATGAAGGTTAAGCTCAAATTTGAAGAGCTTTCCAACTTAGAGATTTAGCTCGAATGTAAAGATTCTTGTGATATACAGTTTAGGCTTGTGCATCTAGGAGCATTTAATCTTGAAGGTTTATCTTTAATTTAATGAGCTTCTTGATATGAAGGTTTTAAGCTCAAATTTGAAGAGCTTTCAAACTTAGAGATTTATCTTGAATTAGAAGATTCTTGTGATATACAGTTTAGGCTTGTGCATCTAGGAGCATTTTAGCTTAAATATTTATCTTGAATTTAAAGATCTTTTTGGTATGAAGGCTTAACTCAAATTTGAAGAGCTTTTAAACTAAGAGATTTAGCACAAATTTGAAGACCTTTCAAACTTAGAGATTTAGCTCAAATTTGAAGAGCTTTGTGACATACAATTTAGGCTCGTGCGTCTAAGAGCATTATAACTTGCAGTTTAGGCTCATACAATGAGGAGCATTGTAACTTGCAGTTAAAGCTCATGCGTTAAGGAGCATTATAGCTTGCAGTTTAGGCTCATGCGATGAGGAGCGTTGTAACTTGTAGTTTAAGCTCATACGTTAAAGAGAGTCTAGATATACATCGACTCTTGGAAGTCATCTTCGGATGTAGACTTTCTCTCACTTTGGAGTTCTTCTATATATTCATCTTCATGAGGTCCATGAATAGGATATTGTTGATCTTCTCTTAAAGTCATGCTTAATTCTATGTCATGTGCACGAGTTGCCAACTCTTCGAATGTATTGGGCTTTAATCCTTGCAAGATGTAGTGAAGACTCCAATACATACCTTGGATGCACATTTAATACTAAAAGTTTTACTAAGACGATCTTTGCAATTGCAGCTCAAACTTCTCCAACAATTATAAAGTTAAAAACTAGCTCATCTTCACCTTAACGAGTCTTTATAAGTTCAATCATACTAACGAAACGTCTTATGCTATAGAAATGATTGAGGAACTCTTGCTCTAACTACTCCCAATAATCTATAGAATTAGGTTCGAGATTTGTGTACCAATCAAATGCATTTTCTTTGAGATCGCCTATTGGGGATGAAGGTTAGGACAATATGTCCTTCACTTTGTCAAGGAACACCGTGATTACCCAATGTGCATGGGAAAATCGCCTTTTCTTGCATGCGCATCGCTGAAACTACCGGTGTATTTCTCTTTTTTGTGCCTGACTTGGAAAACTGCAACGGGTTTGCCCAATGGCATCGACGTATTGCCTAATAGGCAATGCGAATCTCCTAAAGAGATAGTAAGTACCTAAAGTTGAGCCTCCCATTGGGCGGACTCGTTGGAGCTTTGCCTATTGCACTCGACTCATCGCCGAGTTTCCCTTACCATCGCCTTTTATACAATACAGGCACATGTAACACCCATGTTATTGAAAACAACTAACACTTGGGTTGCCTCCTAAGAAGTGCCTAATTTAATGTCATGGCACGACATGGACATGCTATTTAAACATCATCCAAATACAGCACTTCAACAACCCTCACATGAATCACACCCCCTTTGTATCTTCAATTTCAATTGCTCCATTGCCATATACCTGTGTTATAGTGTGTGTACCAATCCACTTGGATTTGAGCTTGCCTGGGAAGAGTTTCAATCTTGAATTAAACAGTAGCTCTAACTCCCCTACCCAAAACTAGTGGGGTAGTATCTTAGTATCATGCCACCATTTCACTTTCTCCTTAAATAGTGTGGAGCTTTCGTAGGCTTGCAAATGGAATTCATCCAACTCAAGGATTTGGTATACATGTTCTTTGGAGGCTACATCCCAATTCATATTTATATTTTTCAATGTCCACAACGCTTTGTGTTCTAACTCAACCGGAAGATGAGAAACTTTCGCAAACACTAACTTGTAGGGAGAAATCCCAATGGGAGATTGAATGTCGTACGGTAGGACCTAAATGCATCATCAAGCTTGCTGAACCAGTCAGTACGATGGACATTCATTATTTTGGCTAAAATTCTCTTTATTTCTCAATTAGACACTTCAAATTGTCTGCTTGATTGTGGATGGTATGGCATTGCTACTTTGTTCTTGGCTCCGTATTTTGAGAGGAGGGCTGCGAATTGACGATTGCAAAAATGTGATCCAACATCACTTATAATGGCCCTTGGGGTACCAAATCTTGTAAAAATGTTCTTTTTCGAGAACCTTGTAACATTTCATGCTTCATTGTTTGGTAATGCTATTGCCTCCACCCATTTGGAGACATAATAAACTGCTACAAGGATTTACTTATTACCAAAAGAGCTAGGAAAAGGGCCCAAGAAATCAATTCCCCAAACATCAAAAAATTCAATTTCAAGGATTTGTGAAAGTGGGAATTCATGTCTTCTAGATATACTCCCTTGTACTTGACATTGGACACAATATTTGCAGAATACATGAGCATCCCTAAATAGTTTAGGCCAGTAGTAGCAACATTGTAAAACTTTAGAGGCTGTACGAATGCCCATGATGACCACCTGTTGGCGAGGTATGGCATGCTTCAAGGATCTCATTCATTTTCACTTCTAGCACACATAGCCGAATGACATTATGAACACATTCTCTTTAAAGAAACGGTTCATCACATATATACTTATTCACCTCGAATAGGAATTTCCTCTTTTGATGGCTACTCAAATCTTTAGGTAACAACCAACACATAATAAAATTTACAAAATCAACATACCAAGGAACAAAGGATGTAGAAATTACCATTACCGATTCATCTAGAATAGCATCATCAATGTCTCTCTATTTAACCACTCTAGAATCTGCCTCCAAACTTGAAAGATGGTCAACTTCTTGGTTCTTACACCCCTTTCTTTCTTTCACCTCAAATTCAAATTATTGTTACACCCATCAGATCAGCCTTGGCTTAGCCTCTTTCTTCGCCATTAGGTATCTTAAAGCTACATGGTCTGTGTGAACAACCACTTTGGTACCCAACAACTATGCTCGGAACTTCTCAAACCCATATACCACAACCAACAACTCTTGTTCCAATACTGTGTAATTTGTTTTAGCGTAGTTCAACGTTTTGCTAGCATAATAGATAGGATGAAATAACTTATTTTTGTGTTTCCCAAGAACAACTCCCAGAGCCAAACCACTTGCATCACACATCATTTCAAAAGGGAGGTTCCTACAAGGGGCAATGATTATTGGGGTTGAGATAAGTTTCTCCTTTTAGTGTTTTGAAAGCCATCATGCAAGAGACATCAAAAACAAATGTGCTCTCATTCTCAAGAAGTCTACACAGTGGAATAGCGATCTTGGAGAAATCTTAATAAACCACCTATAGAACCCGACATGAACAAGAAAGCTCCTCACACCTTCTACCAAAATCGGGAGAGGTAATTTTCTTATCACTTGAATTTTCACTTGATCGACTTCAATACCTTTCCCGGAAATTTGTGCCCAAGCATATCACTACAAGAAAAAAGGAATTTCCCAACAATTAGTTTTGTTGCTATATATAGGATGTTGTTGCAAAAAGTACTTTTGGCAACAATATAAAAGTTGTTGCATGTTGTTGCAATAAACGCTGATGTGAAAAGTTTTTGCAACAACAAAATATATTGATGCCAAAAAGTAACTTATTGCAACCAAAATAATTATTGCTATACATTAATATAGTTGTGGCTTATAAAAATTTTCACAACAAAATTTAGTGTTACCACAAATTAACTTTTTTACCAACAATATCAGTTGTTTTAAAAAATTGACAAAAAATTAGTTAGAAATGTGTTGGGAAGGCTTTTAGCAACAATAAAATTTATTGCAATAAGCATATTTATTATATACCTTTAGCAACAATTTGTGAGTTGTTGCTACATACATAATACACATTTTCTTTTTAGAAATTTTATACAAATATTTCTACACTTTAGCAACAATTTGTGAATAGCTGCTATATACACAATACACTTTTATTTTAGAATTTTTTCACAAATATTTATATTAAGAATTATATAAATTTGCAAAGGTTAATATAATATTGATATTCCAAAGAACTAAATACTTCTACATATGTTTGTATTTGTAAGGAAAAATAATAAGCAAGTCATTAATTAAATTCTAATCCTACTAGTTATAAATTTTGAATAGTCCGATCTTCCAATAGTACTTGTATTGAAGCAATGGTTCAATTATGGATGTTCATCCTGCAAATAAAAGATTAATATAATTATAATTTGACAAAGTAAGTTATAAAATACACAAATATAAATCTAAAAAGCAGAGATATTCACATGAATGCTCTTACTAATATCCCCAAACACACTTTAATCCTCATGATAAATCTCCTTATTTCATTTGAAAATGACCAAAATCAAAGACACTATAAATTATGTACAGAAGAAAGAGTGAGATGTTCCAGATTTGGCAAAGGATCATCTATTCATTTCCTTCAACCCCAAAAATGTCACAAAAACAAAAGGAAGTAAAATGTAATCTTAATCTCCTGGAATAATTTTGTGAAATAAACTATTGATGGAAGAAGGTAGTGCTCTAATACAAGTATGACTCAGATTCACAACTCTTCGAGCTGAAAATGCAAAACAAGAGATATTTAGGCAACATACCTCACTTGATTTCTTCTTTTCCAGCTTTACAATTTTTGCCTCAAGTGATGATTTTTCACTCAAAAGCCTCTTTTCTGTTTCTTCTGTGGTACGCAACATAGAACGAGCTTTCAACTCTTCATGGATCTCTTCAAAGACCTGCAATAAATTTTATTGTTGCTATAATATTTTATAGCTTTACCTGATTAAAGGCCAAATAATATTTTATAGCTTTACCTGATTATTTGCATCAACCAACTCTTTCGGAATAGTTTTTTTTGAACCTTGAGAACTCAACTTTGGAAGCCACATTTCTAAGCTTCGCTTCTCTATAAGGCAGCCTATAAGGAATGGAGTAATAAAATGAATGATTGTCCCCTTAATAAATCAAATTTAATAACATTAAAAAATACCTTAAGCTCTATATCTTTTTCATTGCACAACGAACTGAATTTATCACAATCATAAATAACCATTTCTAAGTTTTGCTTCTCAAAAGTCAAGATATCTTTCAAGTTATCCAATTCTTTTTGCATCTGTGATTCTTGGTTTTGCTTTCCATGTAAATCTTTCTGCAACCGCTCGCCAATACAAAGATTATAAGCTTGAAGTAAATATATATCTAAAATACGTTTATTACATATTGTGTTTTTCTGTTGTAATTAAAATGATAGATGGATATGCATAGAGATACAACTGACACAAGAAGAGGAAAATCTATTCCAATAATAATATAGAAAGTCAATGTTAACAATAAAGAACAATCTCTATTTTCATCTAATTACCAACAACATATACTTGTAAACAAAAACAAATTTTTAGCAACATATACTAATGTGATGCTCGAACAAACTAACAACATATGTTTTGAGATCAATGAGCAATACCTGACTGATGTTAGAAGCGTAAGCATCAGGAAACTTAACTTCTTTGATAAGCTGACAAAATTGAATCCTTTCCGCCTTAGACATTGTATAACTTGCTGGAGGAAGTACGTATTTAACCCCAATTTTTATGGCATGGAGGGAATGTTTTATCTTCATTTCTTGTAAGTCCAATCGAGATTTCAGGGTGTCCTTTGTTTTTTCTTCAATATCCAACAACGTACCTAACACACTTTCACTAATATTCTTTTCAATGTGCATTACATCCAAATTATGTCTCAACAATAAAGTCTTCCAATATGGGAGTTCAAAGAATATACTTTTCTTTTTCCAATTATCATAACTTTCAGTATCTCGTTTTCTTTTTCTTGTGTTGTCATTGACTGATCTTTGTGAAGAGGTATTAAGTTGAGCAAGCACATCTTCACCACTCAAAGCATGTGGTGCAATTGTTTCTTCCTTTGTGTTATCGAAAAAACTTTTATTCTGACAATAAGGATGATTTATCTCCAAGAAACTACGATGACCCATATAGCATTGCTTTCGACCATGTTTCAAGTAAGCAGAACAAGTATGCACGTGACAAACTGGACAAGCTAATTTACCTTTAGTGATCCAACTAGATAAAATATCATAAGCAGGAAAATCATTGATTGTCCACAACAAAGAAGCATGTAATTGAAAATTTTGTTTCATAAAAGCATCATAAGTCTCAATTCCATCCCCCCATAAGATTTTCAAATCAACAATCAAAGGTTGGAGATACACATCAATATCCATACCAGGACCTTTTGGTCCAGGAATAAATAAAGACAACAAAAGATTAGATTGTTTCATGCATAGCCATGGGGGAAGATTATATGGAATCAAGATAACTGGCCACATGCTATATCAATTACTCATTGAACCAAAAGGATTAAAACCATATGAAGTAAGTCCAAGTCTTACACTACGAGTAACTGAAGCAAAATTTGGATATTTTTCATCAAAACTTTTCCATGCCAATGAGTCAGCAGGATGTCGTAACACTCCATCATCAACTCGTTCATCCTTATGCCACCTCATATCTTTTGTGGTTCCTTTTGTCATAAACAGTCGTTGTAATCTAGGTATAATAGGAAAGTATCTAAGAATCTTTCAAGAAATTCCTTTCTTTTTGTTATTCAAATTACCTGAAGCAACCTCACTATTGGCATGTTTTTCTTTTCTCATTGTCCATCTTTTTTCACCACATTTTAGGACATTGTTCAAGATCCGCATATTCCTTTCTATATAAGATACAATTATTAATGCATGCATCTATCTTCACATAATCTAAACCCAAATCTTTTATTATCTTTTGAACTTCATAAATAGAATCTGGGAGCACATTTTCTTTAGGTAAAGCATCACTAAGTAATTTCAACAAAGAGTCAAATGAAGTATTACTCCATCCATGCATACACTTCATTTGAAAAAGACGCACTATAAAAGAGAGTTTGGAGTACTTCTCACAACTTGGATACAATCGATTTTCTGCATCCTTCATTAACTTATAGAATCTCTTAGCTTCTTTATTAGGCTCTTTATGCGGTGACTCAATTGTCTCATTAAAGTCATAACTAGTATTGGGAACACCAGGATATATATCATGCAAACATTTCATAAATTGGAGCATCATCATTTTGTTAATTTGAATCTTCACTAATATTTGTTTCATCATCTGAAGATAGATCTAGCTCACCATGATGAATCCACTTTTTATAAGTTTGATTCATTCCCAACCTACATAAATCTATTCTCACTTCATCGCGCATTTTCTAAAGAACATTATTGCATTTTATGCACGGACATTGAATTCTTACACCAACCTCAAGATTAGAAAATGCAAAATTCAAAAATTGCTCCACACCATTTAAATATTGCGGTAACGTTCTATTTCCAACAAGTATCCAACTTTTATCCATTATATACTTACCTACAACAATTTTAAATCAATTAATATAAAGTTATATATTTTTTTAATAAAACAATAAAGAAAGAAAATGTTAGAGAAAAACTTCATATTATAAAAGGTCAATATAAAAACAGAAAGTGGGTTTAAGACCAGTAATTCTTTTTTGTATATCTACATCTACGAACAGCTTCAGAAATCATTCATATATCTACAACCTCTCATAAAATAGATAATATTAGAATAGCTGAACAATTTAAATTCAAATCTACATGTGATATTTCAATATCAATATAAGCAACTTAAAAAAAAGGATGGCTTAATAAAGGAGTGGTGCAACTATGAAACTATAGGAGTTGGAAATACATCTCTTACTCAAGATAAATTGATGAAAAGAGGGATTACTATATGTCCCAGATGCTGCCTATGTGGGGAAACTACAGACAGAGTTAATCACCTTTTCCTCCACTGAAAAATAACTGGTCAAGTATGGAGGATGTACTGTATGATCTTAATTACTGATAGAAATACACAAACTTACCAATTTCAAAAAAAAAAGTATGCTAAAGATAGCTATGCATGCAAGTTATCTGTCACATCTTTTCATATCTTAAGTGTGAATATAACAAGTTCATAGGCACCAATGGCAACAAGTTGGTAAATCAAATCTTCAGAGAAGCACATACACATGACCAGACTGTATTACATCAACATTACTTCAAAATGTAAGGAAGAACTGAAATAAAAGAGTAAATT
>NW_006239258.1:438242-444175 GCF_000226075.1 Solanum tuberosum | reverse complement strand
CACCTACAACCTTAGCTTTAGTTGTGACAATAGATGGAAGACGAGACCCTGCAGAAAAATAAACCATGCTAAGGATATCATTATTATTAATCTAAATTCTTAGATTATTCAACCAAGCAAATACTGTCACCTACGATAAGAAAAGAAAATTTCCTCTTGAGAGACCACTTAAAAGTAATGAGGTGTTAGAAGAAAAGGTGCAATTTAGTACAAGGAACAAGCTTTCAGACGCTATTAAGAAAATTATACATATAGTAGCAACACAATGTATCATAAACATAATCGTTGACTTTGAACCATCAATGGGTGTGGAAACTCGACAATGAAGATCACGATGTCAAACTATACCAATAGATACCTAAGATAATTAACTCTTTTTTAAAAGGTTGAATAGACTAGTTTTTGGTCAAAAACTATATTTCCTAAAAGAATAAAAAGTAACAACAGACATTAACTTAAAAATATCTTGCCCTTAATTAGAAAAAATAAGACACACATTATTCAATCAATATATAACAACGTATACGTGATATTTTAAGACAAACACATTAAGATACATGTGATATTTTAAAATCAGTATAAAATTGTGCATTTTGACAGTTTCCTCCTTATCGCCATCTAAGAGCAAACAAGCAACTTTGAGTTCTTCTACTGTTTGATGAATATTGTGTCTTACTTTTTTAACACTCTCGATGTTTGGGATTAAGGCCAATCCCATGCAGTATCTAGTCAAGGTTTCCATGGGGATGTTATAATGGTTAGGAAAGATGGAGCACATCAAGAACAAACGCTTGCACAGCTAACTCGGGCTTGTCATTGGTAACTGTCGTGATACCACCCTTTTCGGAACACATTGCACCGGACTCACCCATTGGCTACTCGCAATTGGGAAGTGGCTCCCGCATCTAACCATTTTATGATTTCTTTCTTCACCACTTCTTGCATCAGAGGATTTAATATTATTTGATGTACAATACTTTGTTTTCAATCTTAGGCCATGTTTATTTTGTGAGAGTATATGCCCGGCGAAATACCCACAATGTCGGCAATCTACCATTCCAAAGCCTTAATGTGCCTTTTCAACACAATTATCAACAAATCAACTTTCCATTGTTTGAGGTGACATGCAATAATTACCGGAAGTGTGTTGTTTGCCCCCAATAAAACATATTTGAGATGAGGCGGGAAATCCTTCAACTCTAGTTTTGGTGGTTCAATGATGGATGGCTTGGCTGGTGGTGCCTCTCGACTAGACAAATCAAGGTCGAGTTTATCTTGGAAGGAGTTGTGTGAACCCAGACCTACAAGAGCAGCCACAACCTCATCATAGTTGCTAATTTCATCTTGATCATAATTTAGTAACACTTGACCCAAAGGTTCCTTACAATATGCTGCACTTCCAATACTTGCTACAACTTTGTCAATTTGATCCAAGTGACACACAACTTGCATGTCACTTGGGTATTTCATTAATTTGTGAATATTGAAGTTGACTACTTCGTCATTGACTTGGAACTTCAACTCACCACTGTCCACATAAACCAAAGTGCTTGTGGCCAAGAATGGTCTACCAAGAATAACCAGAATCTCGACATAACTTTCACAATCAAGAACCACAAAATCAACGGGGAACACAAATTTGTCAACTTTTACCAACACATCATAGACCACACCCTTCGGTTTTTTTATCGAACGATCAGCCATTCAAAGTGTAATATTTGTTGGTTTGGGTTTCTCAAGCCCAAGCTTATCAAAAATTCAATGGCATCAAATTTATGCTTTCCCCAAGATCACATAAGCCTTTTGCAGAAGTGTACTCACCAATAGTGCAGGGGATCGTGAAAGCTCCTGGGTCATCTCTCTTGAGGAAATCATTCTTTGTCATTATTGCTCCGTATGTTTGCGGTAGTACAGTTGTTTCACAATCTATCACTCTTTTCTTTGTCACCAAATCCTTCATGTATTTAGAATAATCCGAAATTTCGGTCACGACATCCACCAATGGAATGTTCACTTTCAAATCCTTCACTATTTCCACAAACTTTTTGAATTTTTCATTGTCATTTTTCTTTCTTAACCTTTGAGGAAATAGAGGTGTGATTTTTATTTGAGGTAATGTGGATGAAGTATCAACACCAATCTTTGTTACATTTGTCTTTGGCTCACCTTCCGCTTCTTTTTCTTGAACTTGCTCCATTTCCTTAGGTGATTCGTTATCGGTAGTCACCCCTTGATCAATTGCTTTGTCACGTCTTATTACCTCTTGATGTGCCTTTCCATTTCTAGTAACAATGGCTGAAACTTGGAGTGACTCTCTTTGATTCCCTTTTGCATTAGAGGTTCGTATTCATCAAGAGTAGCATATAAAAGATCGGTTATCTGCGTGATCCTTTCTTCGAGGATGCATGTGAAACCACGGTGGTTGACAAAGCTAAAACATCACTCTTCATTTCTTGCAAAATCATATTTGAACCCTCCACCTTGTTTAAAATTTTAGCCAACATATCATTAGTTTGTGTCTTCACTAGTTCATGAAAAGTGAAACATTGCTCATATCTAACCTCTTCAAATTCTGTTATGCGACACCTCTCATCAATACCATTGATCCAACCTTGATTTCTGGTAACTTTTAGATGACTTTGCTGAAAAGTCTCCAATTTCATATACATCTCTTCAACATATCCACACCGAGATATTGCATTTATTGAGTTTGTGCTATCCCTATGAACACACTCAAATAGGATTTCAACCTGGGCGGCCAACCAAGCAATGCTTTTGTCATGCTCTTAGTTCTTTTCTTCTTGTTCCTTCAACGCCCCCAAATCTGGAAGTGACACATAATCCTCACTCGTATACCAAGCTTGCTTGATTTTTTTCATCTCATCAAGCAACCTCGCTGCATCAGTGAATGACTATCTAATGAAACCTTCTTGCACAAGATGATCAACCAATATCTTCTTTAGAAAATCAAGACTTTGGCAGCAATATTGAAATAGAAGATCATCTGGGAAACCATGTTTGGGACATTGAGACAATACTCACTTCAAAAGGTATCCAGATTTGATTCCATGATTCCCCACTCATCCTTTTCAAATTTTGGATGTTCTTTCTCAACTTCATAAATCTAGACAGAGGAAAGAATATCTCAAGGAAAGTTCCAATCAACTCTTCACATGAGGTAATAGACATCCTTGGAAGTTAAATTAACCATCTAGTCGCATCCCCCATTAAAGAACAAGCGAAATAATCTCAACCACATTGAATCTTGCGAGATGCCGCAACTGAAAAAAGAGTACACACATTTGAAAATTTGCGGAGATGCTCATTAGAATATTCATGCTCTAGACCCCAAACAATCCTTCCGTGTTGATGAGCTTCAACATTGATTTGGTTAGGACAAAGGTAACACCTATGAGCACTGGTGGTAAACAAATTGCTCCCACCTCATTGACTGTGTGAGGAATAGCCTCCACTTTTATTGTTATTTATTATCTTTCCTATGGCAACTATAATCGTTACCATGATGCATATTCATTATTACACCTATCAAGAGACCACCACAAGAAACTCGAGTGTAATACTGAATTACTACAAAACAAATTAATTTGAAAATTACTTCTTAAACTAAATTCTTAACTACCATTCCCCGACAGCGGCATCATTTTTAATAACGTTCACTCCTCAAAACTAATCAAAAGAGTGCGCGGTTGTCGTCAATAAAAATACCCAAGTAAGAGTCGGGGTTTTTAAAACTTTCTTTACCAAGAAAACATTGCATAAAAAAAATAGCAAGCGGAAGACTTTCTAGACTTTATACATGATGTCTCAAACCATCTAATACTTTAGAGTACAAAATTCGGGACTAATCCCGTACACAACTTAAACAATACTAAAAAGACATAAAAGAATATATTGGGTATTGTCCTCGAATCTATGAGGACTCACCAAGTCTTCATCTTCAACACTTAGAAACCTATCAAATAGCCATGACATGTCATCATCTCCAAATCCCTACACTTTAGTCCAAAAAGGGAAAGAAAGGGGTTAGCACAATTAAGTACTAAGTATGGAGACCATGCAAAAACATGCCAAAAAGGACATTTTCAAGGAAGTAAATGCTTTCATATCATTTTGATAAAACCTTCACTTCACAAGTATAAGAGACATAATACAAGTCAACATTAACATATAAGACCATAGCCAACCATACATATACTCAACATATGTCCATATACAATCCATGCTTAACTTTAAAAGAACACATGTCATTTCATTACCATAGGACCTCTACCTAATATAACCTTAAGACACACTTGAGTGAGACAAGAAGTGACCGCCCATACAACCTCTTCAAGCACACTTAAGTTTTCCTCAAGATTACCTTAGATAAGGACATTTCCTTTACAACATAACATCAATAGACCAACATTCTTTAAGAAACCATTTTTGGAGACATTCAAGCACATAAGGGGACTTTCACATAATAGTCGTTAGACTTAGGGAACTCACTTTAGTATCTTCAAAGCCTACTCGTGCCATGTGTAGATAGCATCCCATACTACTACCTACACGTTGTAGAACCTATCCAATAACTAGAGTGCACATCCCACATGATGGGAATAGGCATAACCGACATAGACCATACTAGCTAGGCATGGAATCCGGAGTCTATCCTACTCCATGGAGGTTGTTCTACTTGCCAAAGGTAGAACTAGTAAGCAACCCATGTAGGCACATGGTTTAGGGGATGTCCAAGGAAGTTCATTGTGCCTAATCTCATACTCAACTAGGCCACCTTCCTAACCACATCCACTCGGTGCTAGCCTTGTTTCCCATAGAGTATTTTCATTCACATATGTACTAGAGAGGGTTCCTTTTCTAGTTCAACCAACTCATAGTACCTCTTCCCAAGAAAGGCCCCATTTCTTAGTTATGGCCAATCAAGGTTCATAAGGATAGCTCATTTGACTTTCTTAGATAAGGATTTTCATGCCGTTCCGGCTCCATCCATCTCTAAGTCTATCATCTCACTCAAGAAGGGAACTTCGCCCTAAGGCCTATCCTTCAAGGTTATACATTTACTTAGGAAAGCTAGACTTATGAAAGGGCACCATTTCTTAGTTTTGCCGATTCAAGTCTTGGCCTAGAATTCCTCTTTTAGCATTTATAGAAAGGGCACCATTTCTTAGTTCTAGCCCACTTCACACATTCATGCATTCAAGACTTTAAGTAACAAGGAGGAACACTAAAATGACCCAAAAAGTTCTTAAAAAAAATGCTTCGTAAGTTACCGGAAACTTGTTTAGCTATATATAAAAGAATCCGTTTCGTTTTTCGAAAATCCGACTTCATATTCTTGTTTAGGGGGTCAAATTGAGTGGGAAATGGATCTAACCCAAATTTTAGAGCAACTGTATCAAAATCCAAAATTTCCAAGTGAAGCCTTTTTCGAGGGTCTACTTTGGAGGGTCATATCTCCTAGCACACAAATTATTGGGTGGCCAATAACATATCCATGGAAAGAACTTTGAGTTAGCTACCTAACACACTTCGTTTCACCCCATTCGGAGTTCGGACGAAGAAGTTATGCAAATTTTCGTAAAATCTGTCCGGCAGGAAAGGCAATTTCCAGTGAGCGTTTTACTGTTCACCCGTCTCATTTTTTTTACTAAGTGTTGGACCATTTTTCCAAAGGGCATATGTTATTTCCTATATACCATTAGTTCAATTTCCATCTCTAAAACATTTCTCCCATACTTAGACACAAGAACAAGATATAACACTTCCACCAAAGGTGGATTCAACCTACCAACAACAATCGTCACATATGGCCATTTAAAGATAACATACTTTCAATCACACTACAATAACACTTTGTACAAGATCACCTTATATACATAAGAATACCTTCACATATTTACCTTCACATAGTA
>NW_006239258.1:431559-438142 GCF_000226075.1 Solanum tuberosum | reverse complement strand
GTTTCACCTATCTATTTTTTTGGGTCGCTACAGAATCCCACAAGGAATGGTTTATGGTTAAGAATGTAATTAAAGAATTAAAAAGCAATTAATTCTAATGAAATTGAAATAATAATTAGGTAGATAAGTCCACCAAGTTTAATAGCAATGATTCTGTCACCTAATTAACTATATTCAAGTAGCCGATAATTCACAAAGTTAAAGAGTTCAAGGAGTGTGGGTATCAAATGTTGATTCCAATTGGGGCAATGTAGAATTGCTCGTTATAACTAGTAAATCACAAATAAGCTAGGTCATCTTAATTGCCACTAATCTTCTTTCGATCTCAAAGCATCCTTGAATAAAATGCCCTTTCAGTGGGATCTATAAGCCATTCAAAGCAATCCAAAACTTATGATCTATAATCAAGTAACCTAAATTATAGTTATTGAACAGATCACCCACTTATATTGGTCTCTTTCAAGCACAATTACAAGATCGACACTAGAAAGTTAGCCACCTCAATTAATGAATTAATCTTTTGGTAATCAGTCAAATCCATGATTAATAGTCATAAAAAAGAGCAATTCAAAAAACCCACTAGAATAAATTTACACCCAACCACATAACCACACCTTAAGAGTTTGGTATTTTAGCCACACATTGTCGAGTGTAAATAGATTCTACCTTGCATAAAATTAGCCATGGGTAGCATGAATTCAAGGATTTAATAGCAAACCCACTTCAATTCAATCCTTAATTTCCCAAATCTCTGCTTACATAAGTGAAAGCTTCAACAATAAAAGTGTTCTTGCTCAATAGAAAATATTTCTCTCTCTAGAATGTTTAGAATATTTCTCTCAATTTTCACCCCTGTTTCTCTCTCCTCTAGGCTATTTATAGTTTCCCAAAAAATTAGTTTCGTGTCCCTTTCAGCGATGTTAACTCAGTTCACCAACTGCATTCGGTGAATCACCCATCTTCATTTGGTTCTCCTTTCTCTTACTTCAAGTTTCAGGTATTTGAGTCTCATTAGGCAATCATGATTTAGTTCACTTTTATAACTTTGTCGACTTGCCGATTTATACCTCACATCTCCCTTTGAGCTGTCATTTTATCTGCCAGCACTGTCAGATTCAGCGACGTCTATTCACTTCGCCTTATGTATTTCGGTGGATCACCTTTCTTACCTCACTTCACCAATTGAACTTGAGGACTTGCTCAGTGAACTTTCTATTTAGGCAGTCTCAAATTGATTCTACGACTCGCCCTTCTTGTTAGGTGATTCACAATGTGTAGTTTGCACTTCCTTTTGCATTTTTGGTCATTCTTTCAAGCATCGATCCTTGCGTTGTCCAAGTTCCTTCATAGGTTAAAATCATTATCATTCCATCAGAATAGGAAAAAATTAGGCATTTAGGACACTAACTATTGAGCTAAATGGACCATATATGAGTGCAAATCTATCACTCATCACTAGGAACCAAATAACACCCTTACTTTACCTATGTTTGAGGATGATTTGTTATGTTTAGGTAGTATTTGAGTCATTTTTTCTCATTTTGATTAACCGATAAGATTAGTGATTGTAGGTTTTCAAAGAAGAAGAAAAAGGTACAAAGAAATGGAAACACGAGAATTTGAAAGGGATCTGATCGCTAAGGCACAATGAACAAAGGCTAAAAGGAGAAACAAAAGTACAGAGTGAAGAAATCCCAGCAGCGTATTATCTCCGTGTCACGAAGAGGGAATTAATTATTTGATCTTGTGATGATATTAAGGCGGAAGACTATGTATCCTCTCCGTGTTGGGGAGAGGAGAAGATCAACAAAAGCAAAAAACACAAATTTCTTCTATGTCATGGACCTATGTCTTAAATTTTTTCTTATTTTCCCAAACTATAAATAAGCTATGATTTTATTATTTTAGGATTTTTTTCTGGTTTATGGAGAACGAATACTTGTAGAGTTATCTTTTCTATTTTTAGGGTTAATTCCTAATTTCTAATTCATTCAATTTCTCCTATGTGTACTTAATAATTGAAGATTGAGAATCACATTATGAGTAGCTAAATTCCCTAGTTCTAGGGTTGTGGCTATAGGATGATTGCGTATTGTTGAATTTTGTTTATTGATTTTAGTTATCGTATGAATTACTTTTTTGTTCTTAATTTAGTATTACATGATTGGCCACCATTGAAATAAACTTATTGTTTGAATTAAACTTGGGAGAGGAATATGAGGATAGAACGTGGGGTAAAGGGAGCATGATCTTATATAGAATTAGGGTTGATTTGTATCTTGGATGGGGATATAGCTAGAGACCTGTCTTGGTTAATAGACAGGATGAAAACTTAATGCTTGTAATTGGTTCAGTTTATCCCTACTCAACGATGTAGTTATGTTACCAATTACTATAAGCAATTAGAGGTCGAGAGATCATGATCATACATTTAACCCTGTAATAAGTGATTTGATAACCAATTGATGTATATTAGATGATATAATATGCATGAATCTAAAGCAGGTTGCAAACCTAAAATTTCTGAAGTCATTGTTTGAACTCCAAGTTGAAATAGAATCATAGTTGTTTACTTAATTATTTCAGATAGTTAATCATTCAAAATATTACATCACTCTTTCGAGAATCACTTGTGTTAATTGACAGTTATTGGATGAAACAAAGATAAGCTAATCTTAAGTCTCTGTGGGTACGACATTCGACTCTTAAAATAAGCTACTTTAGTACTTGCACGAACACATACACTTGCATGTGTGTTTTGGATGCAACATGTTTTAGGGCTGATAAGTTAGATGGTGCATTCTGGGTAGATACAATGGCGTATGCGACACCAATTAGGACTTTTTCCTATCGAATGGTGTTTGGCAAAGCATGCCATCCTCCGACGGAATTGGAGCACCATACCTATTAGGCCATAAAAAAGTTAAATCTTGATCCTGAGTTCACTGGAAAGAGAAGAATAACTCAATTGCATGAGCTTGAAGAATTATGGCTTTATGCTTATGAAAATGCCATGTTATATAAAGAAAACACGAAGAAGTGGCATGACAAGCACATTGTACCACATAACTTTGAGTCGATCCAGTTGGTGTTGTTGTTTAATTCAATATTGAAGTTGTTCCCGAAAAATTTCAGCCAAAGTGGAGTGTACCATTCGAGGTGGTTCGAATAACTCAACATGGAGCTGTGGATGTTAAGAATAAGGACAAGAGCTCCATATTTCTAGTTAATGGGCAATGAGTCAAATATTACTTTAGAAATGATGTGGGTCACAACCAAGAACTGTCAAGTTGGATGAAGAATAAGTCATGATATGTGTCGAGCCGCAATGTTAAACAAGGTGCTACACGGGAGGCAACCCGTGACCACATGTATTAGATAGGAATTTTTCTTTTATTTTCTTTAGTTTTAATTTTTATGGTTTAGTTTGATTTTTGTTCTTGATTGTAATAGTTAAGATATTAAAAAAGAAAAAAAATAGAGAAAACACAAAAGATGAGTCTTGCCACGACAAAAACAAAGGTACTGGATGGGAGGAAACCTATCGGGTTTGTGTTACTTGGGTGTTGGTCTTGAATTTTTTAGGGAATAGGGCTCCGTATTGAAGCCTCATCATGGAGGGACTCAAATTTTCTTTTTCACTGAGAATTAATTATCCAGCACGAATAGAAGACTACGTATTGCAGCCGAGTCACGAAGGAGGTAAGTGGTTTTTTTTCTTTTCATTAAATAGACAGGTTTCACCCGTCCGCCCTTTAATAAAACCGACCCAACCCCTCCTTTAACCCCTTAATTCACTCTAATTCCCTATTCTTCCCCTCAACCCCCACGATTTGACCCTTTCCTTCTCCCCTCACGAATTATCAACCCCAAATCCGTAACACTGAGGCATTCCACTATCAATTTTTTCTCCATTGTCTCTCTCCCTTGTGTATTATGTATGTTCTCTTTAGTTGCTCCTTTCATTTAGAAGGCCCATTGTGGTACCATATGTGGGAATGATGTTTGAAGGATATTTGTGCCGATTATTCAGAGTTTTGTGTTTGTATAAACGCGTGGGGTAACCAATTCCTTTATGTTCTTTAGCCTATGGGGTGAGTTTACTGTTTGGGTGTTCAAACATGTGGGTGTTAGGGTTATGTTATGATTTTCGTGTTTGTGTAGTTGGGTAGTGCTGTGAAGTTCTTGATTGTTTTCTATGGGTCATTTGTATGTTTAGCATAGTCATGATGAGAACAAGTGTGGGTATGAATGTCAAGTGTCAAATTTGCAAAATAATGCTACTTACCTTTCGTTGATTTTCATGTTTTTCCGTCTGAGTACAAACTCATTTAGCGTGGGTAGTACAAACGAGTAAGTGTGTGAGGGAGGCATTTGACGATAATCTGGAGCATTTTGACGGGGAAGTGCTTGGGACTTTGGGTCAATCATGTTAATAGGAAATCCTCCACGATTGAACAGTGAATCACCATTGGCATTGGAAGTGATAGTTTGAAGAGTGACAATTTTTCGATCAATCAAGTGTTGAATTTTATGCTTCAAGTTGATGCTATCCTCAGTGATATGCCCAATACCTCCTGAATGGTAAGCACTATCGCACCCCTATTTCGAACTAACCGAAACAGTTCATAACATAATTGTCACGACCCGATTTCTCGAGTCATGATGGCACCTACTATACCCTACCAGTAGGTAAGCCAACCCGTAACCCAGAACATCAAGCAATGAGCGAAACGGCAGAAACTAGCGAAAATAATAAACTAAACAAGGATAACAAGGCGGAAGCAACCCAAAATAAATATATACAGAAATCTCTCCCAGAACCTGGAAGTCACTAGTACAGAGCTATCTAATAAAGTGTACAAGTCCTAAAAGTTGACCACAACAGAGCGTGTCTCAGAGGCAACAAGACTAGCTAAAACAAAAGAATGAGACAGAACAAACCCCAAAACGCCAAGTGCTCGCCCTCGTCTCCGAATCACAGCTACAAAAGAAGGCTGGAACTAATCACCGCTGGTAACTGGTACTGGGACCTGCATCACGAAATAGATGCAGAGCGTATCATGAGTACCAACAGAACAGGTACTCAGTAGGCATCATAGGCCGACTGAGCAAAAAGGGTAAAAACAATAAGAAAGGATAGAATCTAGACACAGAGAGGTCAAACG
This sequence comes from Solanum tuberosum, assembly GCF_000226075.1. Taxonomy (NCBI): domain Eukaryota; kingdom Viridiplantae; phylum Streptophyta; class Magnoliopsida; order Solanales; family Solanaceae; genus Solanum; species Solanum tuberosum. Next base: position 432,974 of record NW_006239258.1, on the reverse strand, counting down.
GATAAGAAAAGAAAGCACACGAGCATACCAGAAACAAACTAAGCACAACTAAACTAAACCTAACTGGACCCCATATGAGCATTCCAGAAATAAACTAAGTACAACTAAACTAACCCTAACTGGACCCCCATAAGCCCAGAAGGTACACTCGTGCCCAAGTTCAAATAAAACCTGAACGGACCCCCATAAGCCCGAGAGGTACACGGCAAGGCTAAGTCTACTGAGAAAGAAGAAAACCGGGCTCCCAACCCAAAGTAACTAAGATAATCCATCAGACTCCACCCAACCAGCAGTGCACTCCCAGCCCAGCTAGAAAGAGTGACCCTAGGGGGCACCCAACCAAACAGTCCACTCCCAGCCCAGCTAGAAAGAGGGACCCGTGAGTGAGGTAGATATCGCGAGTCGTCCTACCATGCAGTCAGATCCCAACCCAGCTAGAAAGAGCGACCCGAGGACACCCAGCCAGCAGCACACTCCCAGCCCAGCTAGAAAGAGGGACCCGTGAGTGAGGTAGATATCGCGAGTCGTCCTACCATGCAGTCAGATCCCAACCCAGCTAGAAAGAGCGACCCGAGGACACCCAGCCAGCAGCACACTCCCAGCCCAGCTAGAAAGAGGGACCCGTGAGTGAGGTAGATATCGCGAGTCGTCCTACCATGCAGTCAGATCCCAACCCAGCTAGAAAGAGCGACCCGAGGACACCCAGCCAGCAGCACACTCCCAGCCCAGCTAGAAAGAGGGACCCGTGAGTGAGGTAGATATCGCGAGTCGTCCTACCATGCAGTCAGATCCCAACCCAGCTAGAAAGAGCGACCCGAGGACACCCAGCCAGCAGCACACTCCCAGCCCAGCTAGAAAGAGGGACCCGTGAGTGAGGTAGATATCGCGAGTCGTCCTACCATGCAGTCAGCTCCCAGCCCAGCTAGAAAGAGCGACCCGGGGACACCCAGCCAGCAGCACACTCCCAGCCCAGCTAGAAAGAGAGGCCCGGGGGCGATCGCCGATATCACCGAGTCTACCCAGCCAGCGATACGTTCCCAGCCTAGCTAGAAAGAACGACCCCAGGGGTGATGGTATCTCCAATAGGATCAAATCCAACAACAACCACCGTGGAACGCCGTCCACTCTGAGAAATCACAGAAAAGGCTCCAAGCCTATACTATCTCAATCCCACGCCTCGAGTGATGCATCAAACCTTCGAGAATGCGTCGGAACCGCAGAATAAGAGGGAGAAGATACAGAAGTGCAGCAAGTAGCGATAACGCCTAATCTAAGGCTCAAACTATCAGACTCAAGTCTGCTATTCCAGTCTACAAGGAGCTAAGTCATCCGAACGACGTCGGCAGAAAGTCAAGGCTATCCAGCCCACACGGGTCAAGACTAAGGACATCATGCTTACGGTTAAGGATGAACAA
>NW_006239258.1:426982-430809 GCF_000226075.1 Solanum tuberosum | reverse complement strand
CGAACAGTCTCGAAACGCTGCCCCGCTATCAAAAATAGAATCATAACGTTATTACAGTCGTTTAGACACCAAAATCACAACAAACGGAGACGAGTCAATTTTGGAGTCAAAATGGAAATTGTGGGACCCGCACCAAACTGTCCGAATTTGACTCTGTCAAGAGACCCTAAACAGCACTCCAAACTTGTGTTCCAAAATGGAACACAATCCGAGTCTCAAAACACAGCAAAAACCAACAAGCAAGAAACCACACTTTAATCCACTATATGAAACAATACAACAACAGTCTAAACTCAGAATAAACGAGAATCAAAAGGTGCCCAGCACTCCTTAAACACTCTACGACGAAGTCACGATAATTCTCAACATGTGGGACATCGAATCACCCAAAATCGAGCCAAAATGAGTGAGATATGACCAAAACAATAATACCAAATAAAAAGGCTCGAAAAAGGTATTGCAGTCAGGTTTTATCGCGCAATTACCTCAAAAGGGAAGCCCAAATCACTATTCAATCTCACCAACGCGTTATCCTCGAAAAATCTCACAACTTTGCCTTTTGAATCGCCCAAATCGGTTAAGAGATGAGAGAGTTATGAGAGTTTGAAGTTTTGGAAATGTTGCTGAAAATCTGCATTTTATTGCAGATTTTCTGCAATTTTTCCAACAATTCAAAACTCCGACGGGGTACTCCGATCTCGTTCGGAACCCCGTGCACGAAAATGAGATATGCAACCATACCAAATTCAATATTCCGGACTCAACGGCGCAGTCGAAATTTCCATCAGAGGTCATTTCGATAAAAAGTGGGTCCCACTTCCAAAAGCCTTTTTAAGTCAAAACCCACAAAAGGGGTCGGAAGGATATCGAAAAACCTCGGGACACAAAAGAAGGGTCAATCTAGAGCAAACTCAACATTCCGGAGCTAACCGCACTGATGGAATTCTCATCCGAGTGCGTTTACTCAGAATGTTGACTAAAGTCAAACTTAGGCTTAAACTTAAAGTTAAAACGCCTAATTGCACCGACTCACACTGAAAACCTCGGGAGTCATGTCGACCATGCTACTAGCCTAAAATGACCCTTCGGAGCTGATGGAATCGTCAGAATTGGATTACGATGTCATATTCTTGAACTTTTGATCAAAAATGTAGTCAGTGCCAGCAAGTCATAAATGACTTGGGGTCGCTATAGGAACGCTCTAAACGACACACAGAAGGCAAGACACAGAAATGACCATGAGGGTCATTACAATATCCACTACTAAAAGAACTTTCGTCCGCGAAAGTAAGAGTCAAGAAGTACCTGAATGCTCAAATAAGCCGGGGAACTGTGCCCGCATCTCATGCTCGATCTCCCAGGTAGCCTCCTCAACTGGACGATGTCTCCAACGGACCTTAACAACAGGAATGGCCCTCGAGCGCAATCTCCTCACATCTCTGGCTAGAATGGCAACTGGCTCCTCTACAAATGTCAAACGATCATCCAACTCGACTGCATCATACTGGAGCACATGGGACTCATCAGGAACATATCGCCGCAACATCGAGACATGAAAAACCGGGTGGATGGCTGAAAATGCTGGAGGTAGGGCCAACTCATAAGCAACCTTCCCAACTGTTCGGAGTATCTCAAAAGGCCCAATGTACCTGGGGCTAAGCTTGCCCCGCCTCCCAAACCTCATCACGCCCTTCATGGGCGACACACGGAGGAATACCCGGTCACCAACAGAGAATCTCAAAGGTCGGCGCCTCCGATCCGCATATCTCTGGTGCCTACTCTGAGCCGTCCTGAGCCTATCCTGAATCACCCTCACCTGATCCAGGGCCTCCTGAAGCAAATCTGTACCACGCGGCCTAGGCTCTGTAGACTCAAACCAACCAACTGGAGAGCGACAACGCCTACCATATAATGCCTCGAATGGGGCCATCTGAATACTAGAGTGGTAGCTGTTGTTGTACGCAAACTCCGCCAAAGGTAAGAACTGGTCCCACTGACCTCCAAAATCCATAACACAGGCCCGCAACATATCCTCAAGGACCTGAATAGTACGCTCCGACTGCCATCCGTCTGCGGGTGGAAAGCTGTGCTAGGGTCAACCCGAGTGCCCAACTCATCCTGAAAGGTCCTCCAAAAGCTGGACGTGAACTGAGAACCCCGATCTGATATAATAAAAACTGGCACCCCATGAAGTCGAACCACCTACCGAATGTAGATATGAGCCAACCTCTCGGTGCTAAATGAACACTGAACAGGAAGGAAATGTGCTGACTTGGTCAATCGATCAACGATGACCCAAATGCTGTCAACACCTCTAGGAGTCCGAGGCAACCCCACAATGAAGTCCATAGTGATACGCTCCCACTTCCACTCCGAAATGGGTAATCTCTGAAACACACCACCAGGCCTAGCCACCATCACCTGCTAACACTCGATCTCTAAGGGCCACCAAGGCCTCATCCTCAAACTGACAACCACGGATCCTATCAAGCAAGGAAGACTGAACTCCCATATGGGCCAAGACACATCTAGAATCTGAGATATCCAACCGAACCATGCTATTGGCTAAGAACTGAATGTCCATAGCCAAGGGTCGCTCCTCAACAGATAAGAAGGCTAGACTACCCATACTCACCGCCTTCCTGCTCAAGGCGTCCACTACCACATTCGCCTTGCCCGGATGATAGAGAATAGAGAGGTCGTAGTCCTTCAAGAGCTCAATCCAACGACGCTGCCTCAAATTAAGGTCCCTCTGGCTCATGATGTACTGAAGGCTCCTGTGATCGGTATATATCTCACATCGAACTCCATACAAGTAGTGCCTCCAAATCTTAAGTGCGAAAACTACCGTCGCCAACTCTAAGTCATGGGTGGGGTAGTTGCGCTCATGAATCTTAAGCTGCCTCGCATAAGCAATAACTCGGCCCTGCTGCATCAATAAACAACCCAAACCAACGCCGAATGCGTCACAATAAACTGTAAAGCCCTCGCCCTCAACTGGAAGAGTCAATATAGGAGCGGTGGTCAACAACTCCTTGAGCCTCAAAAAGCTCGCCTCACACTCCGCTGACCAAACAAAGGGAACATCAACACGAGTCAATCGAGTCAACGGGACTGCAATAGTAGAAAAGCCCTCAACAAAGCGTCTGTAGTAACTCGCTAACCCGACGAAGCTACGAACCTCAGTAACAGAAGTGGGCCTGTGCCAATCACGAATAGCCTCAATCTTCGCCGGATCAACCCTAATACCCTCCTTGGACACCACGTGCCCCAAGAAGGATACAGACTCAAGCCAAAACTCGCACTTTGAGAACTTGACATAAAGCCGCTCTAACCAAAACTGGCACTTTGAGAACTTGGCATAAAACCGCTGATCTCTCAAAGTCTGGAGCACTATCCTCAAATGCTGCTCATGCTCACTCCGGCTCCGCGAGTATACCCGTATGTCATCAATGAAGACAATGACAAATAAATTAAGGTATGGCCTGACCACACGTGTCATCAAGTCCATGAAGGCAGCAGGGGCATTACTCAACCCAAACGACATCACCAAGAACTCATAATGGCCATAACGGGTCCTAAATGCAGTCTTAGGGATGTCTGCTGCCCTAATCCTCAGCTGATGGTACCCGGACCTCAAATCAATCTTAGAAAACACGGCGGCACCTTGAAGCTGATCAAACAAATCATCAATACGAGGCATGGGGTAACGGTTCTTCACCGTCACCTTATTCAGCTGCCTGTAGTCAATACACAAACTCATAGTCCCGTCCTATAGTCAATGCACATGCGCATAGTACCGTCCTTCTTCTTAACAAAAAGAACGG
>NW_006239258.1:424875-426506 GCF_000226075.1 Solanum tuberosum | reverse complement strand
TCCATGCCCAGAATCACATCGAAATCAACCATGTCAAGCAATATAAGGTCAGCCCGGTTATCACATCCTTGGATAGTAACTAAGCAAGATCGAAATACCTGATCCACTACTAAAGACTCACCCACGGGGGTCGACACACGCAACGGCGCTACCAGAGGCTCAGACATCATACTCAATCGAGAGGCATAGTAAACAGAAACGTACGAAAAAGTGGAGCCTGGATCAAATAAAGCCAAGGCGGGCTGCTGGCATAAAAGAATAGTATCTGTGATCACATCGTCTGATGCCTCAGCCTCCGCCCTCGCTGGAGCTGCATAGAAATGACCATGTCTGCCTCTACCCTGACCATCGAACCTACCACCTGCCCTGCCTCCCCGGGGACCACCCCGTATACCCTGCTGACCATCTCTACGGTCCTGACCCTGGCCACGGCCTCTAGCTGGAGGTTCTGGTAAACCTGGGGAAGCTGCATGAAGAGCAGGAGCAATCCGACTATGCTGAGGGCAATCCCTGGCCCAATGACCCATCTCACCACACTCATAGCAACCCTGTCGAGATTGACTCCCAGAAGAACGACTACCATGGCCTGAAAAAACCCGACTGAAACACCTCGCGGCCCTGACTCGAACTAGCCGCACTCCGACCACCATCTGATGCCTGAAGAGAGGCCTGTGTAGGTCTGCTAGACTGACCCTGTCGAAACCGTCGTCCGGCCCTATCATGATAATCTCTAGACCTGGGGCGGGAGTCACTGTAGCTGCCCTCATGCCTAGTCCTCTTCTCGCTGCCCCCTTAGGCCTCGCGACGAAGATGCTCCATAGTACTAGCATGGTGAACTACGTCTAAAAAAGATCGACCGGCAGAAACTAAGGACTGGGTCTCAAGCCGAAGCTGCAATCTCAACCCACGAACAAAGAACCTAACTCTCTCCTCCTCTGTAGGTAATATCATCTCGGCATGACGGGAGAGCTCATGGAACCTAGTCTCGTACTCCGCCACCGACATGGAGCCCTACTCCAACCTGCAGAACTGATCCCTGAGGCGGTCTCTGACGCTACGAGGAATAAACTTAGCCAAGAAGGCCTCAGAAAACTCATCCCATGATACTGGTGGAGATCCAACTGGCCTGGTCTGAATGAATGTGCGCCACCACTGCCTGGCTGGCCCATCTAGCTGGTAAGCAATGAAGTCGGCCCCTCTAGACTCCACAAGGCCCAAAGTGCGAAGCCTCTCACGGCAAGTCGTAAGAAACTTGTGAGCATCCTCACCCACAACCCCAGAAAACCTCGGTGGTGTCAACCTGAGAAACATACCAAGCATCTTCTGGTCCTCAAGTGGCATAGGTCTGTCTGCTGCCAAGGGTTGTACTCCCTCAGGTGGTACCTGGTCCTGAGGTTCTCTCACTGTAGGCTGATCTTGCGGTACTAGTGCTGGTGTAGCTGAGGCGGGTGGCTGCTGCATCCCCCCAATCACACCTAAGCGCTGAGCAATAGTGGCCTGGAGATCTGAGGTCAGAACTGGTCCGGGTGGCGGCTGGGCTGGCCCCGGACCCACCGGATGATCTGGTATACGAAGTGCTGAAGGGTCTGCTACTGGCTCTTGATCCTCATCTCTCTCCTGGACTGATGTTG